>NC_088375.1:45800714-46102053 GCF_037993035.2 Macaca fascicularis
AGATGTAATGGTGGAAAGGAATTGTGATAAAAATGGCATTATTTGCCGATATGATTTCTTCACAGAAAGCCCACCAAAATAAAAAACAATTAGACATAATAAGAAAACCCAGCAAGATTCTTAAAAACCAAGTTTTAAAACTCAGTACTATTTCTCTATACCAAAAATAACTAATCTGAAAATAAAATAAATTGTTTTCTTAGCAACAAAATATGTAAATATATCTAGATATTTACATATTCAAGAATATGCAGAGCTATATACTGAAACAATTAAAACATTAATAAAGAATTTAGGTGATTTTTACACCCTTGGGCAGGATACCACTATATTATAAAACTGTCAATTACCCCAAATAATCCATAAATTTACTGCCAATTAACATATTTTTTGAACTTTAAAAATTGACAAATGTATTCTACAAATTATAAGAATAATAAATATTCATAATATATGTCTACTTTGAAAAACAAAAGTGACTGATACTATAATATGCTGTATACTAATATAATATATATATTAATATCAGTCAGGATAGTTAATCATTTATATTCTAATTTTTTGGGGGGACAGAGTCTCACACTGTTGTCCAGGCTGGAGTACAGTGGTGAGACCTCAGCTCACTGCAACCTCCACCTCCTGGGTTCAAGTGATTTTCATGCCTCAGCCTCCCAAGTAGCTGGAATTACAGGTGCCCACCATGACACCTGGCTAATTGTTATATTTTTAGTAGAGATGGGGTTTCACCATCTTGGTCAGGCTGGTCTCAAACTCTTGACCTCGAGTAATCCACCCACCTCAGCCTCCAAAAGTGCTGGGATTACAGGCGTAAGCCACTATGCCTGGCCTATACTTTTTATACTATAACAACTACAATCAATTCTGTATCTGTTGGCAGAGGACCAGAAAAAGGCCAATACTACAGACTAGAAATGTCAGAGGCAAGTACAGGTCTTTATAGGATTTTTAAACGTTATTATGGAAACTTCTACAGAGATAGAATAATAAGAAAAATTAAATAATAAGCTTCTATGTTCCCATTGCATTGTCATCCAAAATTAGCAAGGTTGCAAAACAGTGACTCTCTTAATTCTTCCATTTCTTATTTGTTCATTAGTTAGAATATTCTATAAAATAAAATTTTAACTTAACTTTATATAGGTTCTTATTTGATCAAATGAATATAATAGAATATATTGTAATAAATTATAATACATTGGAAAGCCACTTGAATATATCTTACCCTTATTTATTCATTTAAAAACTTACAATATATCACAGACTCCATCTGTACATTAACTCTGATTCTGTTATGACCCTAAACCTACCCTTACTGAGAAAATACCATCTTGAGAAAATGTACTTAATGGAGTGTGACACCTTCCACAGACTGGCTAGCAAGAAAAGAAAAAAAGATTGAGGATCACTGATCCAGCATAACGTCCTCCATCACAACATGAAAACGAAAACCCAGAATCAACCCCAGCTTCTCGAGCTACTTTTTAAGTCTGCGTTTAGAATCTGAGGTTTCTAGATCCGGCGCAGTGGCTCACCCTGTAATCCCAGCACTTTGGAGAGGCCAAGGCGGGCAGATCAAGAGGTCAGGAGATCCAGACCATACTGGCTAACACAGTGAAACTCCATCTGTACTAAAAATACAAAAAATTAGCCGGGCATGGTGGCAGGCGCCTGTAGTCGCAGCTACTTGGGAGGCTGAGGCAGGAGAATGGCGTGAACCCTCAAGGTGGAGCTTGCATTGAGCCGAGATGGCGCTACTGCACTCCAGCCTGGGCGACAGAGTGAGACTCCATTTGAGCCTCCAATGATATACTCTTTCATTTTTAATTTGTATAAACTGTGTTTTTAACGTGGCCTGTGCTCTCCTTAATGATGCTAGGGGAATACTTGGCAAAAAGAAGAGATTGATAAATGTACCAAGGATACCATAACAAATCAATTGGTAAAGATGAGATAAATTTGTTAGACCCTCCTTCTCCACCTATTCTGAAACTTGTCTTGTTTTGTTTTTACCATGGAATGTCTTATTCTTTCTTCACTTTTGAACAACACAGTGCTAAATAGAATCCTTGATGGACAGTCTTTTTCTTCCAGCATTTTTCATATATAATTCCATTATCTCTGGGCTCCATAGTTTCTGATGAGACATGAGTTGTTAATCTTATTAGGATTCTGACATAATTAGTAGTGTCTCTCTTTCTGCTCTCAAGATTCTCTTTGTTTATCGACAGTTTGATTATGATGTGTTTAGGTATGTAACTTAGGGTTTATCCTACTCAGAGTTTGTTGAATTTCTTGGATATTCAAGTTAATGCTTTTAATCAAGTTTAAGATCTTGGCCATTATCTCCTGATACATTATTTCCACCATTTTCTCTTTCTCTCCTTTTTTGGAATTTCCTTTAGACATTTGTTGGCACACTTGATGTTGTTCCACAGATTTCTGAGGGTTTACTCATTTTTCTTCATCTTTTTTTTTTTTTCTGTTCCTCAGGCTTGATAATTCCAATTATCCTATCTGCAAGATAGGCAACTCAACAGTTCAAATTTACCAATGTTCTCCTCTAGTAAATTTATTTTTTTCCTTTCAGTTTTATACTTTTCAACTCAAAATTTCTCTTGAATTTTAAATATGCCTTCTATTCCTTTACTTTCATTTTACATTTGGTGAGCCATTCTTCTCATGTTTTCCTTTATTTCTTTAGACGTGGTTTATGTTAGTTTTTGAAAGCATTTATAACAAATTATTTAAAGATTTCATGTAGCAAATCACACATTTATGTAAAGTACTAAGTACATGCTTCCTCAGAGACATTTTCTTTGGACTGCTTTATTTTTTTCTGCATACATGGCATACTTTTCTGTTGCATCCAAGTCACCAAATTATTTGGAATTTTCAATAAAACAATACGTCACACTTGAAATGAAAATACTTCTTCCCAGGGTTTTTGTTGTTTAATTGTGTTGTTGTTGTTTGTGTTTTCTGTGTGGTGATTTTACTGGCCTTGTTTCTGTAAAGCCTCGTTTGTCACATGTGGCTACTGAAATCTCTGCTCAACTACCTTTCTGTTTGATAATGTTTGATCAGAAGTTTTCTTAAATGCTTTGAACTAATAAAACTCCCAGCTTTTGTCAATAGGCTCTGTGTGCATCAGGTAATATTTTAACTACTCCAGCAGGCAGCATAGGGCTTTGACAACTCTGCTTTAGTCTTCACGTCTTGCTTGTATACAGCCTCAAGGTCAGTGAGACATGGGAGTTTAGGGCCTTCACAAGTTTTTCCTGATACACAAAGATCAGCATATGTACATGAACTTCTTGATTTCTTGGAATCTGTCAGTGCTTTTCAAGGGCCTTTGTGGAAACTGTACTTTTTTTAAAAAATTATTTTTATTTTTTATTTATGTATTTATTTATTTATTTTAAGAGAAAGGTTTTCTTAAGATCATTGGTCAGTCTTTTAGGCAACAGCTATTGCTGCCTTAGGAGCTGAAATGTTCAACAATTGCCACTGATTATTTCTGAGGAATGCAAACAGGATGGTGGTGTTGGCAGAGTGAATTCTGAGTCAGGTCAAAGACAAGCACAAAGATTGAAGATTTTCAGGGAGCTCACAGTTAAGTCAAATTGCTACAATTTTCTGAGGATGAGCTCTTAGAGAGTTCCGAACCTGTTCTGCTCTCCCCGGTGGCTAGGGGACTGCTTGTTTTCACAGCTTCCATAATTGTTAGGCTGTTGGTTTTCAAGGCGACAGCAGTTGGGGGAAGAGATGGCAATAGAACAAGTTAAAATGCTACAAAGCTTACTGTTCTTACTTGGATTCAGACATTTTTGTTGAATAAATGTTTATCCGATTTTTGAAATGTTTTGGTTAATTTCTAAATTCCTAAAAAAATTAATATTGAAAATTGTTGCCATTGCTTTTGTGGAGGATTATATTTTCAGAGATCTGTACTCCACCATTCTGGATTTGCTTATTTATGTAGAATTTAAATGTATAATCAATATGGACCTATAAATGAGTAGAGAATTCTTTTGTCATTGGTGTTCAGAAAGGTAAGTTATGTAGAGAAACATTCAACTTGTTTCTTAAATGACATCAAGTCCAAAAGTGATTTACATTTGTTTTAAGAATAAATATGAAGGATGAAGTATCCAGTTAATATATATTATATATAAACAGATATTTGTAATCTAGGGGTAAGGAAGAAATTCTAAAATTCCCAAAGCACAACCTTAAGGTAAATCTATGACTATGATTAAATAAATACTGTACAATAAAGCATCCCAGGTATACATACCACAGATAGATTATAAATTTGGAAGAGGTAACCATAATTTCTAAAACCAGTAGGTAATATATAGGATATCAAGACATTTTTTGCAATTTGGCAAGAAAAGAAGATACTGTAATATTAAAATTGCAAGTAATATGAATAGAAAATTTATGAAAGAGGAAATCCAAACAATAAACACATTAGAAACCAAAGAAACAGAAATATCAGTGAGGAATTGCATATGGTCATTTTAGCGGCAAAATTACAAACTGAGATGAACCATTTGTTAGCGATTATGTGAACATATGGTAATACCCATGACTCACTGGTACAAGTGCTGATAGGCGTAACTATATTGAAGAATCTTTTAAAACTTGTTCAGATTAGGTGAACTCATGTCATAAGGTTCAGAAAGTTTGCTTTGGTTTTATATGCAAAAGGAACCCCACACAGGTGTGTATGGAAACAACAATGTGGTTATTCATTACAGTATAGCTAAATATTTTTAAGTAAATAAAAAAATTATTAGAGATTTAATTTTGAAAACTATTTAGGTGTTAGATATACATAGGACTAGTAGAGCAATGGGAAGTAGAGAATTTAGGTGAAAAGTTGGCTGGATTTTCACATTATCTTATGAAAAAATCAAAAGTTTAGGCAAAAGACAACAAAAGCATGCATGTACTGCATTGTGCTTAAGAAATGAGCTATGTGGTTCTGTACTCTACTGTAATTAAGTGAGATGTTATTACAATCGTGTGCAAAGAGATGGACTTTATCTAGACAGGTAACATATAGAAAGAGAAGAGTTAAAGGAGCATGGAAGAAAACAGAAAACTAACATTTTAGGATCAGAGGGAAGATGCCTATTAAAAGACGAAACTTTTTCACTTTCTCTGTGTCCCCAGAGAAATTTGTAGATTTCTCTACTACAGTACTTCAGCTCGTTGTTGTAACTAGTTGTATACTATGATCTTCTCATCTGTGCTGAAGAATATTCCAGAGAAGAAACCATATTTCTTTGTCTGTATAGCTGCAGTTTCTGGTATAGTGGCTGACATATAGCTGGTTCTCAATAAATCTGGGCTGAGTTAATAGATTGCCTGATTATAGAAGAGATGACAGACTGAATCTGTACTTAATCTCTTTTGTAAAACCTTTTGATTCCCCTATAACATAACTTTAGCAACCTGCCCCTGACCCTACCTCTAAGCTGTTGTGTTTGTGGGGTAATGGTTTACACCTTCACCCTTCTCTGCAGACTTGCCATTAGTTTAAAGGAGGCTCACAAGATGTTTTTATATACTCAGTCTGACATGGGTTTTATTATTTGAAAAAATTGAGCAGCAATGGTTACCACACAGTGTTGCCAGAATAATTAATATTCAATTTATAAGATTCACATGTAGGTCCAATTTAATTATGCACAGTAAAATTTGTACAAGCATGCACAGCATCTCAACCATAAGTGGTACATATTATTTCTAGAGAAAGAATTGTTTCTAAACTAATGTTGCCTTATTAAAGATTCATGCCTTTAAGGAGAAAAATATTATAATTTTTCATAATTGATTCTCTACTAAAACAAATCTTCAATTTTTGAAAATATAGAGATTATATTGACTTGCAAATCTGTTTTATTAGAGAAGCAATATATCATTTACTTTCAGAATTTATGAGACCAGTTAATATTAAAATGTTGGAAAAGTAGCATGACAAACTGCAATTTCTTTACTGCTCTCCACTCAAAGCAATTAATGTATTCAAATAGGTTAGAAATAACTTTCTGTTGTCAGTTGAAATATTTCATCATGTTACCTACCTACCATAATAGTTCAAGATGCTGAGACTCATTTAAATAGCAACCTGGATTGTTGAGAGTTCAGTTAATTATTTTATTTTACTGTCAGTATGCAACTCATATTGCAAGTTTCTAAAACAAACAAACAAACAAACAACAAATAAAACCAAAAAACTGTAAGCAGGATAGCTTTAGAATTCTGCAATGATATTGCTAGCTTCCAGGTCTTTCCTAGTAACTTCAGTAACAATCAGGGAAAAAAGAAAAAGTTATGTACAAAAGCATTTTTTTCCTTTCCTATATTTCTTTTTCTTTTTTTCATTTAGAAATCAGGCAATAGAAATTACTCTTTTTTCAGAAGTAGAAGACTATGATTGAGGATATCAATGATGTTCGAGTATTTGCCACTTTGGCCCTTTAAAATCCACTTCAATGATGCAACTGTTTATTTTTGATGAGTGATTCTTAGTAAAGAGGAATCATGGGCTCTGTGGAAAGAACAGATTGACAGTTTCAGATTCACTGAAGTAATCAAATTGAATTCACCATTGGATTAAGCATCTCTTTTACATTGAGGATAATATTAAAAGTCAGAATCAATGTTGATATAGCAGCACAAAAATTATTGAAAATTAAAATTGAATATATTATTTTAAAATAAATTGATATATTTTCCTTATAAAATCAGTCATCTTTCCATGACATTGTATGAAAATTACAGTACTCTGAAATAATAGGTTTAATAAAAAAAGTAAGGAAGACAATGAAACTGAGTTATAAATGCTAGCTCCTGAAACAGAATAGTGCTGCGAACTGTAGAAGACATTTATAGAGAAAAGGTAAAGATACACATAAATGAAGAAAAGCATTGAATTACATTTGCTAGTCTATCATATCACTTTCCCAGTAATTAGATTTTGTGAACCCAGTACAGTATCTTAAAATAAGTATTTCTTCATATGTGGCACTTATCTGGGAGCAATAAAAATACAAAAGATGCAAAATGTACATAAACATTACCTCACTTTTAGGAAATAATCACATTTCCCAGGTAAATGCAGAGGGTTAGGTTAAAAAAATGAAGAGCAGTTTAATGTGACAGAAGACTAAAACAACTTCTTGTAAACCAAATAGGACAGGTTTCACTGCCCAAGTCCCGGTAGTGCAAATTCATTTAATGTCCCCAGAACCAGTTCTAACAGAGTTGACACCAGAATGATTCGGAAATTAATCCCTGTATGTACTCACTATGCAGATTGAAAGGCTGGGTGATATCTAGAAATCTTCTTATATTTCCTAGACATAATGCTGTCTCAATTTTGAAGGAGAATATCAAACAAAATTCATATAAAATACTGAGAAATCAATAAAACACATACGTAAGTTTATTCTCCAGTTGAAAAATAAATTTATACTATGAGTGTCATAAAATAATATTAAGTAATTTCGTTAAGAGAATACATTTTGTCACCAAATTATTTTCCTATAATTTTGATAGAAAAGATTTCATCTATAAATTTCCTGTAAGTATACACCTAATTCATGATTAAGTTTATACACAGTATTCTTACAAAATGGACAACCTGCATTATCTCCATCTTTTTCTTGCGTTGAGTCAAAGAATTTAGAATAAATAATATTGTGGCCAGAAATAATGAGAAATAATGTAATTTTAGAAATTTTGTCTAATTGCACAGCATGTAAATATGTATCTGAAGATAAGTGAAAATACATGTGTGGTGGTTTTAAAGTGGCTATGGGTAATTTGAAACTTCCATCATCAAGAGGATTATTTGGTTTTCTACTGTTGAGATTTAGGGTTCCTTATGCATTTTGTATATTAATCTCTGCTATGCTATCTTAATTACTATAGAATTGTAACATTCTGAAATCACTAAATGTTATGTCTCCAGCATTGCTCTTTCTCAAGATTTTTTTGAATTGGACAAAGGGCTTAAACAGATATTTTTCTAAAGAAGTTGTACAAATGTCCAACAAGTATAAGAAAGGATGTTCAATGCCACTAATTATCAGGGACATGCAAATCAAAACTCCAATGAGATATCTTTTCCCATCTATTAGAATGGCTTTTATCAAACAAACAAAAAATTCAGAAAGATAACAAGTGTTGATAAGGATGTAAATACATTGAAACCCTTATACATTATTGAAGGGAATGTAGCATGGTGCAGCCACTGTAAAAAAAAAAAAAGAAAGAAACACATGTGGAGTACCCTCAAAACATTAAAATAGTTATGCCATGTGATCCAGCAATCCTATTTCTGTATATAGCCAAAGGAATTCAAATCAGGATCTCAAAATATATCTGCACTTCCCTGTTCATTGCAGCATTACTCACAATAGTCAAGTCATAGAAACAACCTAAATGTCCATCATTGGTTGAATAGATAAAGAAAATGTGGTGCACACATAGAATATTCAACAGTAAAAAACAAGAAGGAAATTCTACCATATACAACATGAGTGAACCTGGAAGACATTATGCTAAGTGCAATTAGACACTCATAGAAAGACAAGTGCTGCATAATTCCACTTATGTGAAATATCAAAAGTAGGGAAACTCATAGAAGCAGAGAGTAGAATTAAGGGGTTAGAGGGTAAAGGAAATAGGAAATTACTCTTCAATGGGCATAAAGTTTCAGTTACATAAATTCTAGAGATCTGCTATATCATATTCTATTGTGCGCTCAAAAATTTATTAAGAGGATGTAGCTCAGGTTAAGTGTTCTTATCACAAAACTGGACAGGCTTGTGACTGTTTAAACCAATAGAAAATGACACAAGTGACATTATGTGAGTTCTGAAACCAGGCCCTAAAAGGCAATACAGTTTTCACCTGGAGTTTTGAATCACTAGCTTTGGGTATATTTGCTCAGCACGTTCCATCTTGAAACCAAGTCACCATGATCAGGTGAGTCCAAGTCACATGAAGACATTATGTCTCTGGTTGAGAGATCCAAGTAAGCCCTTAGAGTCATCCTAGTTAATAGACCAGATATGGGAATAAAGAAGCTCCAGATTTCAGCCCTCAGGGTTTCTAGACATTACTACTTATGTACAGACACAGCATCTCTGCTGGGTCCTGTTAAATTCCCTCACTCACTGCTCTTAATTAAGCACAGTAAAAAGATTGTTGTGTGATGGCATGAAATTTGAAATGGTTTGCACATAACAATAATAATTAGAACAATATGTACATTCAATAAGTTTTAAAATTAAAATTAAATGTTAACTCATATTATAAAAAAGTTATAAGCCTACTGTTATGACCACCAAATCATGTGAAGACTTTTTTTCTGAAAGTAGAAATAAAGTTTTATTGTTTTATGTATAATTCAAGGCCAAGGCACACTTTGAAATGAAGAAACTTATATGGAGTAGTTAGTATTACATAGTTAGAAGGCTGTGATCTAGAAACAGAAAAGACAAGACAATCTAACAACTCTCCAAGGGAAAAAGACATCAAAATATTAAAAAATTTACATGAAAATAGAAATTTGTAAAATGTTTTATAATTAATGAAAGAGCTCTTTCATCTAACTATGAGCAAAGTGCAAATACTAAATTGTTAGGAATTCCAATATTATTCTCATTTCTATCTTTAAGTAGCAATATTTAAATAATCCTTGGAGGCAGAGCCTAATAAAGTAGATTAAGCATTTGTGTGTGGGTGTGTGTGCACTCAAGGAGACAAATGTTTTACTAATAAAGAAAAATTAAAAAATAAAAACCAAAAAATATAAACAAGTATAAAATATGCATTATACTTCATTTTATAAAAGAATTGAATGAAGGACCTGATACATAATACATGTAGACTTGAAAAGTTTAATGAATATGAATAATTGTGACCTCTCTGGGGATGTGACATTTAATCTGAGACCTGAAACACTGAAGGAAACCAGCTGTGCAAAATTCCTGGCGAAGATTATTTCAGGTGGTGGTCCATGAAGCACTAAAACCCTTCCACAAGAAAAAAAAAAAAAAAAAATATCTGTATCTTAGTCCAAGGATAATGGAACAGTAGCTTAGTGAACACTAGTGAGATAAAGCGTATCACATATTTTGTAATCATCCTATCTAAAAAATGGTAGCTATGCTTATTTTTTTCTAAAGATGTGCATTCAAAGGCTGCCAGGAAGTGTTTGTAATGCCATTAATATTTACAGAAAATCCTTTCTTGCCATTTTAGATATTGACTTGGAATTGTTTGTATTGGCTGATTTCGCACTCTAAAATATACACAAGGGATTTTTTTTAAAGTGGCATCATTAATATACTGTCTGTAATTTATTAAATAGAAAACAAATATCTTCAAAAGGACAAGAAGCTATACAGCAACAGATTTGTAGAGACCATGACAGCTGCTCCCTAGGGCACTTTTTAATCAACACTAATTGGGAAGGAAATTTACTGCTGAGTAAAGGGCATCTTTTACATGAAAGAAAGTAATCAACTCTAGGTATTATTTTCTATTCACTTGAAAGCAGTAAGTGTTTTAAACTTTCACTTAAACTTTTTCTTTAAAAGACACTTAAGTTTCTAAATGTTTCTACAACTTCCTCAAAGACAAGAAACAGTGAAAATGTAATCAATAATTTGTAGAATGTGATAATTGATGAATTTTACTTCTTTTCTTTCAGAAACTCTAAAAAATCCAAGTATATGTAAACAAACAATGTTACTATTTCTTCAAAAACTGTGTTCATTACAAAACACATTGGAATATGGACTAAATCAAGGAAATACTTTGAGATCTCAGTGTCATGATGTGTGTGTTTGTGTGTATGTTTTCTATGTATTCTAATGTTTAACATGTCTATTGTTATTAACAGTCTTTAATAATGACAAACTAAATCAAAATATCTTGTATTTTGATATATTTAGAATTGAAGTTATGTGTAACTACTACTTATTGTTATTTAATACTTCATTGTCCATAATGAAGTAACCTCTAAATCACATTGATCTCTCCCTCACCCGAGCCTCAGTCTATCTTCTCTGTTTTGTGCTACAGTCAACATGCATTTCCTTAAGTTTCATGTCAGATGGTCAGATGGTCAGATCTCGTGTTGACTCTGTCGTCAGTCTTTTTTTTTTCTTTTTTTACTAATTGTTCTTGTCAAATTAATCATTATAAAATCACTTTATCTAAGACACTCTCCTGTTCAATAAACCATAAAAGTGCATTATTGCTATTGAATTATATCTTACCTTAAGGTCCTGACATCCAGAAAACTTTAAAAATACCCTAAATAAATTTCTGCTATTTTCAAACATGAATTCTACTGTAGTTAGAAATGTCTTATTATTCTCTTTTCACTGTAAACACACGTTCTAAGGAAATAAAGGGAAGTAAATTCCCATCTCTCTTTTTAAAGAAATGCTGGCCGGGCATGGTGGCTCATGCCTGTAATCCCAGCACTTCGGGAGGCCGAAATGGGCGGATCATGAGGTCAGGAGATCGAGACCATCCTGGCTAACACGGTGAAACCCCATAACTCCGTCTCTACTAAAAAATACCAAAAAAAACTAGCCTGGTGAGGTGGCGGGCACCTGTAGTACCAGCAACTCAGGAGGCTGAGGTAGGAGAATGGCGTAATCCCGGGAGGCGGAGCTTGCAGTAAGCTGAGATCTGGCCACTGCACTCCAGCCTGGGCCACAGAGCCAGACTCTGTCTCAAAAAAAAAAAAGAAATGCTACAATCCTTACATCTGTCCTGCACACATGGGAATGTATTTTAAATATATGAAGTTAACATCCCTTGGGATGTGTGTTTGACTTTTCTCCTTTATGAAATACTATATTTAACTGAATGCCAAAAAATAATTCCAGGTATACTGAAAGACAAGAGTAAACATATTCCTTTTATAAGGTTGGTCTCTCTTCTATGGTGTGTATAATGTTCCTGATAATTTAGCAAAGCAACTCTAGGAAACATGTCCTACTTGAAAAAATAAAATCTAGAAGTACCTCAAAGATATAATCAGATAACATTTTCTACTTTTCACCGTATTATTTTGTGCTCTTCTCTTCAGCTCAGAAGTACTGACTATAATTTTACTGACCCATTGAATTCTCCCAAAGATTTTCAAGTGTTGATATATCTGTAGTGTTTAGTTTTACCCCATTGTTTGATTTTATTATGGTTATTGCCTTGGATGACTTATCACTCAAGCTTCAAGCCTGTAAGTTACCAATTCCTGATTGTTACAGAATTGTTGTAGAATAGCAATTATAATTGTCATAGAATTTATATTTCTTTTTTTTTTTTTTTTCCGAGACGGGGTCTCACTCTGTCGCCCAGGCTGGAGTGCAGTGGCTCAATCTCAGCTCACTGCAAGCTCAGCCTCCCAGGTTCACGCCATTCTCCTGCCTCAGCCTCCCAAGTAGCTGGGACTACAGGTGCCCACCACCACTCCCAGCTAATTTTTTGTATTTTTAGTAGAGATGGGGTTTCACTGTGTTAGCCAGGGTGGTCTCGATCTCCTGACCTCCTGATCCACCCGCCTCGGCCTCCCAAAGTGCTGGGCTTACAGGCGTGAGCCACCGCCCCCAGCCAAATTTTTATTTCTTACCATCAGGTAAGTTTATGTGGATGGTAAGAATTATGAATTCCGTAACACTTCTGTAAACCTCAGGAATTGGTGTCTCATGCCTTAGATATACCCAGGTATTCCTTTGCTTTATATTTTCAGATGTACTCAGGTATTATTTTTCTCCAGCAGAGTTAAGGTATTAATTTTCTGGGGCAGACAAAATAGAAAAATTGATAAGATATTGATAAATAAGATAGGATTAATTCAGGAAGCATTCATTTGTCTGCTCAAAATATGTATTGCATAATCACTGTGTGTCTAGCGTTGTTTCAGTATTCAGGATACAATAGAAAAACAAAACAGAAAAAACAGTTCATCTTCTTGGATCATTATTCTGGAGGATAAAGAGAGACAAAAGAAAAATAAGATTACTATAGACTATCTCCATCAGTGGCAGAATAAGTATTTAAAAAGCATGAAGGAGGGTTACTACAAAGTTGGGATATATGTGGACATGTTTGATAGAATGACTATAGAAGGCCTGAGAATGTGAGTTTTTGAGTGAAACTGTGAGGCAAAAGCCCTTAAGATGAAGAATGACTGGTATACTCAAAGGGCAGCAAAGAGGAGGCTGAAATGGTTGAAATAGAAAGAAAAGGACGGAAAAAAATAAGAGCTGAGATTAATGGGCAATATGAATTCAGGTCATGCAGGGTCATAAGTACTTTGGATTTTACTATGAGACAGACAAAGCCATTAGGAGTATTTGAAGAGAAATAACATGATTTCATATATAACATACTTGTTAAAACTCTGGGAGCTGTGTTGAGAAGGATCAGGAAGGCTAAAACAAACAAAAAAAAACTGTATATACGGCTACTATACAATGCAGACAAAAAATTATTTCTTAAACCAGGAAAAGGACAGTTGAGAGAGTGAAAATAGCAAAATTATAGATAAATTTTGTTGGATACTGTCCATCACACTAGATCTAGAAAATGAAAAAAGGAGAAGAAGCAAAGATAGCAAGATTTTGACCTAATTAACTGGAATAATGCAGATGGCATTAGCTGGCGTGGAATTGCTCTAGGAGAATCTGGATTGGGGGTTGAAATATCAAGAAATTAAGTAATATGTATTAGCTATTGAAATAAGTAACAAGAGATAAACTCCAGAGTTTAAATTGGGAGTCTGGCCTGGAAATACACATTTCTGAGTTCATTAGCATCTGAATTGCATTAAAGCCACAATTCTAGTTAAAATCAACTAAGGAGTTAGTGTGAACAGAAAGCAGAGTGGGTAAAGCATTAAAACTCTGGGTTATTTAAAATTTATTAAGTGGAGTAATGAGAAGAAAATAGAAAAATACGGTTATGAATACTTTCCAAAGGGGAAGAAGAAAAGTCAGATGGCTGTGATGTCCAGGAAGCCATGGGGAAAAAAGGTTTAAGATGCAAAGAGTAATCCTCCCTGACAATCAGGTAGGTTAAATATTGAGAAATAACTACCCTTTTAGCAACATGGGGATCATTGGCATCTTTGGCAAGAGTAATTTTGGAGTAGTGGTGAGGGTTGGCTATTCTTTATTAAATTATTTTTAATTGGTTTAGAATTCATTCATTCCTCCAAGAGGGAGCAAATTTTCTTTAAGTAGAACTTCCTAATTAATCAATAATTTTTATTTTACTATTACCAAATATCTAAATGTCTGAAGATCCTTCCTACTTAGACATAGACAGCTTTACCTTCAGTCATCTCTCTAATTTACCTTTAAAATGAAATTTTTGACGCTTTAGTTATGTCTCTTATTCTGAAATATAAATCAGTTTCTCCATATTGCCCCATTATTTGGTGAACTATGAAAATTAATACAATAATTATCTCAACAATTAATGATAGAGACTGGATTTTTTTAAAATCTCCCCTCAGCCTTCGGAGGGAGATTCCTCTTGCTCTTCTGAACAGAGCTTTGTTTTATTTTGTATTTGCTCAAAAGGTAAAACTTAGTTATGTAACATTATTACATTGTAAATGTAAATTATTTGACTATACTTAGAGCTAAACTAATCAAGAGGGGTAATAAAACTTTAAATAAAAGCATATAATTAAAGTAATGCTGAAAATATTAAAAAGATATATTTGTAAATTTTCACACATGGGATCAAATGCTACTGCTTAATCACAATTAATAAACCTATGACAAAAAAAGAAAATGTAAATTTTGTACTCAATATATAACTGAAGGAATTAAATTCTAGAAGCAGGATTTATTGATGATTCATGAAAATCAATCTCTTTAAAAGACATTTTAAGGATATAAACAAACATTGTGGTTACCCAAGGCAAAATTAAGCATAGAAACATATTGCCTCTGAGGCAGAACAAAAATCGCTTCTTGCAGGGAACAATATTGCAGAGTCGCAGCATGAGCCATGAATTCTATTTCAGGGAAGAGACTGAGAAAAAGAAAAACACATTAATAATAAGTTTCCGTCCATGGTCACAGAAATCTAAATTTCCTGGCTTGGATATGTGTGATGGAGTAAGAAAACTATACTTGCTATATGTTTTCTGAAAGCTAACTGGTATCAAGTTTCCACTATTAAACGACCTCTTATGCATTTGTTTACCTTAAAAATTAATTATTATAATTAAGTGCTAAGATTATTTTATCTTCCTTCTTTAAGTTGGAATAGAGATAATTCTATTGTTTTGCATCTTGCAAGTCATAGAGGAAAAAAATTGTGATTTTAAAATACGTTCATGGTAGTATTTGGAGTAGGTGATGGCCTCATGGCACAGCATCATAACAAATTTTTTGTAATAGCAAGTAATTTTTGTTATTTATTTTTCCTTTATTGTATGTATTTGTAATACCTTACCTCCCTCCCTGTCTCCTATACCTGTATTGGTTTAAATCAGAATAAGGGTTTGAGTTAGTAGTTTCTCTTAAACCATGCAGAAATTATATCATATGGCTGAACTAGTGCATGAATGATTTGGACTATACCTCAGCCACTGGAGTGTACTACCCTGGAGTATTTAGTCATTCAACAATGTAACCAGTTCTGGATCTGAAAGCCAGCCTACTTTCCAATATGGGATTTTTATTATGCTGTACATTTCGTTATGGTGTCACCTGGATTGCTTTACTATTTTTTTTACAAGTTCCTTAAGAGCACACTTTTTTGCTCTCAGATAATGAAAAAAGCAAAAGAATAGCAATATCCAGAAAAAAAAAAAAAACAGCTGAATACACATAATCATCATGAAACTTCACACTGTGATATATTATCTTTGATGCCATAGAGCAGATGTACTATATTTAGTTTTAATATCTTGGAAACAGCATGGATTCAAATTTGTGCATTCGTCAGTCCTCACAGGAAACTATTTCTTTTTCCATAATTTTTTTCTTTTCACATTTACCAAGGACGTATTCTCTCTTTTTATCTCAAATGATCCATTTTGCTATGAGTTTCTACAGATGCTAGAAAGTTTCCATTGAAACCTTTCTGAAATTCTGAAGTCATCCATCATTTTTTGCCTGTTATGACATTATTCTGTTTAAAGCTTTAAAAATGATTTTTCACTCCAAAATTATTTTGTTTATTTAAAGATAGAAAATCTTTGTGGACAAAATTTTACTTGGGGCTTCCCCTGTAGAATTACCATTCAGGTTTTAAGTCACTTTCTTCCATGTTGAGGTATTTGATCAATTGAATAAGTAATTTTCCTTAACGTCTCTGCAGATCTCTATGCTTATAATTATCTTCTTTGGCACCAATTTTAGGGGAGAATTGCTCCTCTATAGCTTCCTTGATGTGGAAATTGTTTCGAAAAGTACACGGCATGACCTTAGCAGATGTTCTGAATTTGTTATATTATTTTTGTATCGTGTTCCAGTCCCACCTCTTTTTATTCATACCAACTAAGGAAACATACCAACTAAACAATAGGACATTTTACAATGCAATATCACCTTCTCTCATTTAATAGGAAGAGTGTATTGTCAGATTTGTAAATAAGGCTAATGTACGTAATGTAATGTAAATAAGGCTTCCCTTTTTATTTAAGTCTTTCTAAGTTTTCATAGTCAGTCACTATTACCATCATTTAAAGATGAAGATGACGTCTAATACTAACAAACTTTGTTCTAAAAGAATAGCTTTGACATTAGAACCGCTAAATTTCAATATTGATTATGAAGAAAACTCTAGTAGAAATTTTACCATGCAAAACTTGATATTTCATTACTGGATGAAACTGTAACTTTGATTTTAAACTACTGGTGTATCACAGCAAATCTCAAAACCCTAGAAAACACAGGAAAACTGTGCAAACAATTATTATTGAAACAATACAAAGAATTTGACTCATTGACAGTCTAATGATCGTACTTGACATTTTCCATTATATGTACATAATACCTTGCATAATGGGTACTACAAAACAGACACTCATGTGGGAGCAATGAAAAAATTAGACAACCAACGTCTGAAGCCCTATGAAAGCATTAACTACTATACATTGAAAGGTGTAATAGAAAGGAGGATTTGTAAGTGGAAAGAAAAAATAGAGATGCTGATGACATCATTTTACTAAATAGCAGTAAGCAATGTAGCATATTATTGGTAGAATAACAAATAAAAATACCTAATTTCCTCATTTTACAAAAGTTCTTCAACAACAAAAAAAACCTTACATTTATTTCTTTCTGATTCTGAACATAGCAGCCATTTTCTTGGTTTCCCTTATATTTTACCACATACATTAGATCTTTCATACCTTCTGCTATCCTACCTACGATCATCAAATCTGAGTTTCTTTGTATTTACATTGTTTTTATTTGCATTTTCCTTTTGTTACATTAGAATTAATGTTAATTACATGAACAAAATATTACATTTCGGAAACCTGATTACTCATATCAGAATAACTTATATAGAAAAAATCTGAGTGGAAGATGAATAGTTCTATTTACCTATCATCTATTTATGTATAATATTTATTGATAATTTAGCATACTCAGGGTTTAAAAAAATATTATAAATATCTTAACCATCTCATAAATATTTTACTTAAAAGAGAATAGCCATCATGTTAACAGAATAATGACAGTTCTATTGAAATAAAAATGTATCATAATGTTTTATTGTATTTTCCTATTTAACTGTTAGGCATCAATAATTTTAATCTATGTAGAGATATTTTTATTTGTAGTTAAATTATTTTGGCACTAAACAATGAATTATAATGATTTTGGATTTTATCACCAACACTTTTAAAGGTATTATTATCATTAATTTAACGTATATATGCTTTGATATATTTTATATTTAAGAAGACCTATATTTATTTGTGTGTGTGTGCTTGTGTGTGGATGTATTCCAAGGAAATACTTATGAAACAAAGCAGTTATTTAACAAAGCAGTTATTTAAAAATCCTTATCAATTGTGAAGTATTTGAAGAATATATTTTGACTCATTAAGCCACCTGGAATGTAAGTTCCATCATGAAAATGATTTTTTTTTTTTTTTAATTACTATTTGCCCACTACCTGGAACAATGAGTGATACATTTCAGTAACTCCATACATGTTTAGAAAATGCATTGATTAATTTGAAAACATCCTAATATATTTTATTTGTTCAAAATTTAAAGCTGAATATTATCTCTTTACATCATTATAAATATAGGTAAACAGAGGAAGTGTAAGCAACATAAGAATGTTTTGATTATCTGAAATCATTATCAAGAATATGAAAAATTAGCTAAAATTAATTTGTGACATTGCATTTAAATTTGTATTTATCATTTTTTTGTTTTGTTTTCTTTTACATATAAATAAATGGCAAGCATAGTTAATGATAGGAGTTTACTGGCTTGGACTTTAACCCCTTGCCCTTTTTTTCCTCACTAAATTTGTTTTTGGACACTATATTATCCTGCATATTTGTTTCCATGAGTTTGGATTTATTAAATTACAAATATTGGTAAAATCTTCACTCATTAAATAATTTATTATAATATATTGTGTTTTCATGGATTGGAATAGTAGAAATGTGTACCCTATTAAAATATGTTTTGTATATTAATCCCAGGAGTCCCAATTATATTAAGAAATTTAGTGTAAGTTTCATCTTCCAAGTCTGTAAAGTTCTGAACCATGGTTTAATCATTTTATTCATTTCAAAATTAAAATGTAGGCAATTTAATTTTGCATGTTTAAACAGACAGGTAATTAAAATAATAAATTGAAACATAAAATTAAAACTTACTACATCACTAAAATTAAACAGAAGAAAATCTTCCTGATCTTCAAAGAAAAGCAAAGATTTTATTGAATACAAAATCTCAGACCAAAAATGAAAAAGAACACTGAACAATTAGGTATCTATTTCTATGAACACATTCTAAGAAACTTCAAAGTCAGCCATAGACTGAGAGAAAATATTTGGAGAACATTTATCTAAAAGGGACTTATATTCAGAACACATAGAGAACTCATACTTAATTAGAAAAAATTTAAAAGTGAGCATAATTTAAACAAAAATTGTACAAATTATCCCAAAAAATATACATATAACCAAAAAACACATGAAAAGTTGTTCAATATCATAAACCATCAGGGAAGCATAAATTAAATATATTATGAAATACTTCTATACATCTGCTAAAATAGCATAAATTGTTTTTTAAAAAAATGCCTAAACTGTGGAAACCAAATAAGGGCAATGATTTGGAACAACTGGAGCTATCACATACTAATAGTGGGAAGAAAAAATACTACAGCCATTTTGGAAAACTGTTTGACATTTTCTTATCAAATTCAATCTATGCTTACCACAAAACCAAATGATCCTACTTCTAGGTATTTAACAAATAAAAATAAAACATAAATTTGCACAACACTTTGTACAGAAAGGTTCACAGCAGCTTTAGTCAGAATAGCCAAAAGCTGATAAGAATTCAAATATCCATCAATACATAAATGGACAACCAATTTTATATCCACTCAATGGAAAATACTCTGTAATTAAAAAAAAAAAAAACTGCTTTTGTATATAATGACATGGATGAAGCTCAGAAACATGCTGACTGGAAGAATACAGACAAAAAGAGTATATGCTGAATTGTTATATTTATTAAAAATTCTAGAGAATTCTAATCCATAGTGAAAGGAGATTGGGGCGGGTGGTAGAGCTGCTTGACACAATGCTGAAGGAACTGTTGGAAGTGCTCACAGGTTCTGTGTTTTAGTATTGTGGTGTTTACACAGGTGCATGAATTCTTCAAAACTTGTTGAGACGTACATTTAAAAATGATTCTCAGGCAGGGCACGGTGGCTCACGCCTATAATCCCAGCACTTTGGGAGGCCGAGGCGGGCGGATCACCTGAGGTCAGGAGTTCGAGACCAGCCTGACTAACATGGAGAAACCTCATCTCTACTAAAAATACAAAATTAGGTGGACGTGGTGGTGCACGCCTGTAATCCCAGCTGCTCAGGAGGCTGAGGCAGGAGAATCACTTGAATCTGGGAAGCGGAGATTGTGGTGAGCTGAGATCGCACTATTGCAATCCAGCCTGGGCAACAAGAATGAAACTCCGTCTCAAAAAACTAAATAAATAAATAAATCTCAAAAATAAATAAGTAAAAATAATAAATTTTCAGGTTTGACTATACATGGTATATTTTGACTTTGCTGAAGTCAGATTTAATATTATCTAGATTTTAGCTTCACAGTGTTTTATAAAGTGAGACGAATACAATATCTGAAAAAATTCTGAATTCTTATTACTTGCCATGAATGATTACATGTATATTACTTGAAAAGAGATATCTACATTCACATCAAAACATACATTTTCTTTTCATATTTTTATATTTTATTCTACTTGCCTTTGAATCACTTTCAATTCAAATGGCTTTTTAATTTAATCTGTTTTACTCTCAATATTCATTTCATATTTATTATTTTATTAAGAAATTATTTGGTACAAGATGAGAAAAAAAAAAATGTGGTCTTAAGCCAGTTTCTTGGTGGGAGTTGGCCAGTTTCACTTTTTGAGGAGTTGAATACACTCAACCCTAATGGCTTTCCTTTTTTAAGCAGCTTTCACACTCTAGGTCCACTGTACACACATCCAAATTACCCCAACCAGATACCAGACAACTACGAATAGCACTGATTCTTGGAGGCTGAGAAATTACTCACATCAGTCAATCCCCAGATAGCCTACAAAACCCAGCTAGCCCCACCTCATTTGCCATAAATAAGCTGCCTGTATGGCTCCTGTTTGTTATCACCCTGTTTTTGTGATGCAACCCACATTTGACTCTATCTGACAGTTTTCTCTTAACCCTGTCTGTAAGAAAGAGAGCTCTGCTTTTCATCTTCTCCAGTATCATTGTTCTGTGTCCTGCCGTTAAAAGAATCTTTAAATCTTGTAACACTTTTGGAATATATTTCCAGATGAATTTAGAATTACACAACATTTGAATTATGCACAGGATGTTATTAAATGCTTTCATTCTACACAAATAGCTTAAATACAAAAAGTTAGGTGAATATTTATAAATTTTGCTTGGAGATTATAAAATCCATTGCTCTTGATGAATTTGCAAGTCAAATGATAAAAATATGTTATTTTTCTGTATATCTTCTTCATACATGGTCTTAAATTCCCACATAGTTAAAATATTGAGATATTTTTAGAGTACCTTTAAATTAATTATTGCCTGGATTTTCATTTTAACAGAAATACTGAAAAATTGGAAAACCTGCTATAGAGGATATGTAAGATAATAAAGGATTAGGAAACTAAGAATTGTAGAAGCTGGTACAAAAACTACCACTTTTGTGGGAAATTCCTGTGATTCAGGAAGTTGCCTTTGCATGGATGAAAAGTAGACTCAGGATAATGTTAACAAAATATAGAGGAAAGTTTATGTTTTCTTATGCCACTCCCACCACCTTTATTTTAACTAAATTTTGCCTCTGCTTGAGCAATCTTTCAGGTTCATTCTACTGGATTGACACATGGTACAGTGAATTTCTGGTTATTCCAAGGCTCACAAATGAATTTGAGAATATTGTCAGTTTTCCCCTCAAACTTTAGACTTTTCATGAGTTGTTAAAACTTTCATGGTAGTTTAGGCAAAAAACAAACAAACAAACAAGCAAACAAAAACTTTTACTGAACAATGAAAATTTGTAGTTGTTTATTTTGCCAAACCCAATTCCATGTTTTCTTTTTTTGTTTTGTTTTTTTTTGTTTTTTTTTTTGCTTTTTTTTATTACTTAATCTTTAGAACTACCCACAAAATGAATAGTGTGACCCATTTGTTGAATTCCAACGTCATGAGTGAACTCCCATTCACAACTGCTTCAAAGAGAATAAAATACCTAGGAATCCAACTTACAAGGGATATGAAGGACCTCTTCAAGGAGAACTACAAACTGCTGCTCAGTGAAATAAAAGAGGACACAAACAAGTGGAAGAACATTCCATACTCGTGGATAGGAAGAATGAATATTGTGAAAAAGGCCATACTGCCCAAGGTAATTTATAGATTTAATGCCATCCCCATTAAGCTACCAATGACTTTCTTCACAGAATTGGAAAAAACTACTTTAAAGTTCATATGGAATCAAAAAGAGCCCACATTGCCAAGACAATCCTAAGACAAAAGAACAAAGCTGGAGGCATCACGCTACCTGACTTCAAACTATACTACAAGGCTACAATAACCAAAACAGCATGGTACTGGTACCAAAACAGATATATAGACCAATGGAATAGAACAGAGCCCCCAGAAATAATACCACACATCTACAATCATCTGATCTTTGGCAAACCTGACAAAAACAAGAAATGGGGAAAGGATTCCCCATTTAATAAATGATGCTGGGAAAACTGGCTAGCCAAAAGTAGAAAGCTGAAACTGGATCTCTTCCTTACACCTTATACAAAAATTAATTCAAGATGGATTAGAGACTTAAATGTTAGACCTAATACCATAAAAACCCTAGAAGAAAACCTAGGCAATACCATTCAGGACATAGGCATGGGCAAGGACTTCATGTCTAAAACACCAAAAGCAATGGCAACAAAAGCCAAAATTGACAAATGGGATCTAATTAAACTAAAGAGCTTCTGCACAACAAAAGAAACTACCATCAGAGTGAACAGGCAACCTACAGAATGGGAGAAAATTTTTGCAATCTATTCATCTGGCAAAGGTGCTAATATCCAGAACCTACAAAGAACTCAAACAAATGTACATGAAAAAAACAAACAACCCCATCAAAAAGTGGGTAAAAGATATGAACAGACACTTCTCAAAAGAAGACATTTATGCAACCAACAGACACAGGAAAAAATGCTCATCATCACTGGCCATCAGAGAAATGCAAATAAAAACCACAATGAGATACCATCTCACACCAGTTAGAAAGGCGACCATTAAAAAGTCAGGAAACAACAGGTGCTGGAGAGGATGTGGAGAAATAGGAACACTTTTACACTGTTGGTGGGACTATAAACTAGTTCAACCATTGTGGAAGACAGTGTGGCGATTCCTCAAGGATCAAGAACTAGAAATACCATTTGACCCAGCCATCCCATTACTGGGTATATACCCAAAAGATTATAAATCATGCTGTTTTAAAGACACATGCACACGTATGTTTATTGCGGCACTATTCATAATAGCAAAGGCTTGGAACCAACCCAGATGTCTATCAATGATAGACTGGATTAAGAAAATGTGGCACATATACACCATGGAACACTATGCAGCCATAAAAAGGGATGAGTTTGGCTAAGCGCGGTGGCTCAAGCCTGTAATCCCAGCACTTTGGGAGGCTGACACAGGCTGATCATGAGGTCAGGAGATCAAGACCATCCTGGTTAACATGGTGAAACCCGGTCTCTACTAAAAAATACAAAAATCCCAGCCAGGCCCGGTGGCGGGTGCCCTAGTCCCAGCTACTTGGGAGGCTGAGGCAGGAGAATGGCATAAACCCGGGAGGCGGAGCTTGCAGTGAGCTGAGATCCGGCCACTGCACTGCAGCCTGGGCGACAGAGCGAGACTCCGTCTCAAAAAAAAAAAAAAAGAATAAAAGAATGAGTTCATGTCCTTTGTAGGGACATGGATGCAGCTGGAAACCATCATTCTGAGCAAACTATCACAAGAACAGAAAACCAAACACCACATGTTCTCACTCATAAGTGGGAATTGAACAAGGAGAACACTTGGACACAGGAAGGGGAACATCACACACCGGGGCCTCTTGTGGGGTGGGGGGAGCAGGAAGGAATAGCATTAGGAGATATACCTAATGTAAATGACGAATTAATGGGTGCAGCACACCAACATGGCACATGCATACATATGTAACAAACCTGCACGTTGTGCACATGCACCCTAGAACTTAAAGTATAATTAAAAAAAAAAAAAAAATTCCAATGCCTAAGAAAAGCTAGAGGCCAAGAAATGATGTAAAAGTCGAAGTCTTTTGAAACGGGACTCTGCAATCAGTGGAATCTGGTTCTGTTGTTAGGTGTAAGTCTAAATCAGACATGATCTTGGATAAGTCATTTTGTTTCTGTGCTACACAGTGTTTTCAGTAGCAGCATTAAATTTAGAAACAGAAAATCTCCAAAATTATTTCTGTTCAAAAATTATTTTACCTCATGCCAACTTTTAATAATTAGTTTAAATCAAAATACTGAATATTTTAAGATATTTTGTTTTATCCTGTACTTTTATTAATTTTTTTTTCAGTGGAAGTAAGCTTTCTCTATTCCTAGATGAATATTATTACATTCCCAGGGAATTTTCTCTCTCCTTTCTCTTTGTTAACAGTTAATATTGGTAACTTTAAGTCATACTGTCATCTCATTTTAATGATTGGAGTTTTTAGTTCTATTTAATATAAAAACTACTGAATTTGACAGCATAAAATATAATATTTTTAACCAACTTGTTAATATTGTTATAAAACAATTTATGTGCTGAGCGTGATGGCTCGTGCCTGTAATCCCAGCACTTTGGGAAGCCGAGGTGGGTGGATCACCTGAGGTCAGGAGTTCGAGACCAGCCTGACCAACATGGTGAAACCCTGTCTCTACTAAAAATACAAAAATTAGCCAGACTTGGTGGCGCGTGCCTGTAATCCCAGCTCTTCAGGGCTCTGAGGCAGGAGAATTGCTTGAACCAGGGAGGCGGAGGTTGCAGTGAGCCGAGATTGAGCCACTGCACTCCAGCCTAGGCAACAGAGTGAGACTCTGTCTCTAATAAAATAAATAAATAAATAAATAAATAAATAAAACAATTTATGTAATGCCTAAAGCCTTATTCACATTTAGTATCAATTGAATACTAGCTATTTTCAAACATAATTTTAACACTGTGTGGAACACTTCATGTAAATTTTGTTATCTGGCACCAACGTTTAGGCTAAAAATAAAATTTTGTATTTTAAACATTCCTATTGTATTAAGTTTGTAGACTACGTAGAGCTTAATGAATGAATAGAAAATAAATAACAGAGAAGTAAGTTGAAGTTGTATGACTTAATTTGAACAATTACAAGGCCTGATTTTCAAAGATACGTTTCTTGTTTACAGTTTGTATAACTTTTGTACAAGCGTATTTAAATGGATGATTTCTTTGCCATTCAAATGACATTTCCGTGGCTGCGGATGAAAAGAAAAAGCTGAAATAGTTTATAAAATTTGAATCACAGAAGAATGCCATATTAGTAGTGTTATAGACATAAACAAATTAAATAGAGAGGTGATAGATATTTGTTCTTCTGGGCTCCCAACAAAATCCTCATTTGTAATTTCCAATTTAACCTACCCACATTCACAATTCTCATCATAAACTTTAACCCTGTCCTACCTCTATTCCCTCTTAAGTTATCTGAGTTAAGTATTTGAGGCTTTGCCTCGCATAATTGTGCTTCCAATCTGTCTCTGAAACCATTGCCAAGTAAGACCCTGATTACTTTGTATCTTCTTACACCTACACTACAAAAACACTTTCAGTCTGCATCAGAAGTTCACCTTCTGTTAAAAGTAAAACATTCTCATGAGGGTGTTTAAAAATGTATAATTATAATTAAGTTATTCAAATAGATTTATCTTCACTATAATTTTTTTAATTTGTGATTTTATTACCTTTCAACAGATAAAATATCAAGGTTACAGAAACTTTATCTCACATGAATGCTCTAAAGAATATGGTCAGAGTCTGATTATACTACTTGGACTGACTTTGGCAAACTGTCCCTTATATGAATCTCTTCACAAAGTTATTGTTAGTCATTTAAAATTGTCACAGATGATCGATAAGAAAAATGGCCAATTTTGATTCTCTGACCTCTGCCCTTTGATGAATTTCACATGCATTCATCTTAACTATTATAATTGTTATAAGCAGATCACTGGTCTTGTATAGTACACTTAAGTGAGTAAATTACTTAAATAGACATTATTTATGGTTAATGATATGCAAATATAAAATCTGATTATTTTGGGGCATCAAAAAAACAAAAATTTTTCAGCATAGTGATTGAAAAAATGCAAATGAAAAATAGATTTGCTTCATGTACCAGAAATGTTTGCAACTTGTCCTTATGAATTATGTATCTGGATGGCTAATCACCATTATATTTTACAAATCTCTGCAAATAGCATCCCCATATACTGATGTTATGGGAACAAAAATAAGACAGTATTACATTGGGATTTAATGAACCCTTTCTTGTTGCACCCACATCTAGTTTTAAATATATTCTAATCATTTAAGTTCTATACTTTAGGGGAAAGTTTGGCATGAGGGATAAAGTTTTATTCATGGACATATTTTGGTGTCTATATTATATATAGCGATTTGAGAGGTGTAATCTCCATTCCAGATGGGTCCACTTAAATAAGAGGTTTAAAAAGTAGTTAAAAAATACTTTATTTCAGTTTTTTAAATATAAAGATATTGCAAAATTATTCTTCTTTTCTAATTCTGGTGAGACCATCAGATGTTTGCTTGTGTGGATTATTTTCAAAACATTTTTTGGTAAATTGATAGGAAAAAAATCACCCCAGTTCTTCACATCTCCTTGTATCCATGGCTTTAGCAAGATGAGTTCTCGAAATCAAGAGAGGGAGACTGTGCATTCCCCGTCTGAATCTGGGTGGCCTTGGGTTTTGTTTCAGCCAATAGAATACCAGAGATGTGTCAGTTCCTGAACTAGCTCTCAATAGGCCTTGAAAACTCCTACTGTCACTCGTGGACTTCTACCATCATGAGAATAAGCTCAGACATACCTTCTGAAAGATGGGAAATTTGTGGAACAAGCTGAATCTTCTTACTCAATACCATCCAACATATGTGATTGAGTCCTACAGAGACCAGAAAAACCACCTAAGTTGAGCCAAAATCAGTTGAATATCTTAGCCATTCTTTGGGTTTGTAGGTATACTAAATGATTGTTGTTTTAAACCCCTAAATATTGAGTTTATTATACAATATATTGTGGTGTTAGATAATTGAGACATATTTAAAATTAGCAGCTCCTGTTATTCATTCTAGTACCTCTTAGATATTCTAGGATCACTGCATTTATTATTTAATTTTTTGAAAATTAATCTCTATAACAACTAATGTTATAACCATTAAAATTTGAGAAGGGGAATCTACGTACTATTCTTTCCCCTCCTATTTCATAGGTAGTATTCAATATATAAGGTCTCATAATAATAAGTTAAATAAAAATAATGCATATGTATTTCCTACATTAAGAAGTTTATTCTAGAAGAGGAGGAAAACACAAATTGCCAAAAACAAATAAGTTGACTCTAATAAATAAAATAGGAAAGATAGAACAAAGAACCTTTTTGTTCTAAGCCCTCCTGTACTATTTAAAAATTTTATAATATGTAGTGCCCATAGTACTTAAAAATTGAAAAAAAAAAAACCCTATTACCTTTGCTCTTTAATACCACAAAACCCACTGTAAATATTAAAATGTTTGAAAATAACACAACAGAATGTCTATATTGTCAAATGGAAAAAAATCACTTTAAAAGTGTTTACATAAAATCCAGGTATCATAAAAAAGACACAGATTAAAAGAATAGCCAGTTATACAGTCTGAATGATTATAAAAATTAAAATTATCAGAAAGATTAGTTATCCCCACAATACTTACTTCATAGTGTGTTTAAAATGAAACAACACAAAAATAAAACAAGGTCAAACAAAATATATATTTGATATAAAGTTTAAAATAACCAAGGATATTCTTCATACTTTTTTTTATTTTTAATTTTTAGGTATATCATAGGTGCATCTATTTATGAAATATATGATATGTTTTCATACAGGCATGCAGCATGAAATAAGCACATTATGAAGAATGAAGCATCCATCAATCCAGGCATTTATCCATTGAGTTCCAACCAATCAAATTACACTCTTTTTTTTAAAATATGCAGTTATTATTGACTACAGTCACCCTGATGTGCTATCAAATGGTAGATCTTATTCATTCTTCCTATGTTCTTTTTGTACCCATTAACCATCCCCACCTTCCCCCACCACCACCCCATTACCCTTCCCAGCTGCCAGTAACCGCCTTTCTACTCTCTAGGTCCCTCAGTTAAATTGTTGTAATTTTTATATCCCACAAATAAGTGAGAAAAGGCAATGTTTGTCTTTCTGTGCCAGGTTTGTTTCACTTAACATAACGATCTCCAGTTTAATCCGTGGTTTAGCAAGTGACTGTATCTTATTCCTTTCTGTGGCTGAATTGTACTCCATTGTGTTGATATGACTTGGCTGTGTCTCCACCCAAATCTCATTTTGAATTTCAGCTCCCACAATTCCCACGTGTTGTAGGAGGGACCCATTGGGAGGTAACTGAATCATGGGGTTGGCTCTTTCCTGTGCTGTTGTCTTGATAGTGAATAAATCTCACGAGATCTGATGTTTTTATAAAGATGAGTTCCCTTGCACAAGTTATTTCTTCCCTGCCACTATGTAAGATGTGACTTGCTCCTCCTTGCCTTCTGCCATGATTGTGAGGTCTCCCCAGCCATGTGGAACTGTTAGTCAATTAAAGGTCTTTCTTTTATAATTACCCAGTCGTGGGTATGTCTTTATTAGCAGTGTGAGAACAGGCTAATACTGTGTATATGTGTCACATTTTCTGTATCTATTTGTCTATTGGTGGACCCTAGGTTGCTTGCAAATCTTGGCTATTGTGAACAGTGCTGCAATAAACATGGAAGTACAGACACCTCCTGGATACACTGATTTCAGATCTTTGGGGTGTATACTTTGGTGTGGGATTGCTGGATCATATAGTGGCTTTTAGTTTGTTGTTGTTGTTTTATTTCTTTATTTTTGGAAAGCTACACACTGCTTTCCATAGTGTTTATATTAATTTACATTTCTACCAACAGTGTACTAGGGTTTCCTTTTATTCACATCCTCACAGCATTTGTTATTGCCTGTCTTTTGTGTATCAGCCATTTTAACTGGGGTGAGATGCTATCCCTTTGTAGCTTTGATTTGCATTCTTCTGATAATCAATGATGTTGAGCACCTTTTCATATGCCTGTTTGCTGTAGAGAAATATCTACTAAACTTTTTTGCCCATCTTTTGATCAGATTATTAGATTTTTTTTCTTGTAGAGTTGTTTGAGCTCCTTATATATTCTGGTTGTTAATCCCTTATGAGACAGATAATTTGCAAATATTTTCTCCCATTGTGTGAGTTGTCACTTCACTTTGATTGTGCCTTGGCTGTGCAGAAGGTTTTAAACCTAATGTGATTTCAGTTATTCATTTTTGCTTTGGTTGCCTGTGCTTGTGGCATATTGCTCAAAAATTTTTGGCCAGACCGCCAGTCCACCAGTGTCCTGGAGGTTTTCCCCAGTGTTTTTATTTGTTTTTTTTTTTGTTTTTTTTTTTTGTTTTTTGAGAGAGAGTCTCTCTCTGTCGCCCAGGCTGGAGTACAGTGGTGATCTCGCTCACTGCAAGCTCCGCCTCCCAGGTTCATGCCATTCTCCTGCCTCAGCCTCCCAAGTAGCTGGGACTACAGGCACCTGCCACCGCGCCCGGCTAATTTTTTGTATGTTTAGTAGAGATGGGGTTTCACCGTGTTAGCCGGGATGGTCTCAATCTCCTGACCTCATGATCTGCCCGCCTTGGCCTCCCAAAGTGCTGGGATTACAGGTGTGAGCCACCGTGCCCGGCCTCTTCCCCACTGTTTTATTTGTGTAGTTTCATGTTTTGAGGTCTTAGATTTCAGTCTTTCATCCATTTTGATTTGATTTTTGTGTATGTCAAATAGGGATCAGTTCTTTTCTTCTGCATATGGATATCCAGTTTTCCCAAAACCAGTTATTAAAAAGACTGCCTTTTCCTTAGTGAGTATTCTTAACACCTTTATTGGAAATGAGTTCAGTGTAGTTGTATGGAAATTTTCTGCATTCTCTATTCTGTTCCATTGGCTTTTGTGTCTGTTTTTATGAAGTATAATACTGTTTTGGTTACTATCATTCTAGTATGGTTTGAAGTCAGTAATGTGATTTCTTCAGTTTTTATTATTATTATTATTAGGATAGCTTTGGATAGCTATTCTTTTGTTCTTTATGTTTAGGATAGTTTAGAACAAGTATTCTTGTTTTTTGTGTGTTTCCATATAAATTTTGGGTTTATTTATTTCTATGTTTTTGAAGAATGTCATTGATATTTTGATAGGGATTGCATTGAATCTGCAGATTGGGTAGTATGGGGATTTTAACAATATTGATTCTTCCAATCCATGCAAAGAGAATATTTTTCTATTTTTTGTGTCCTCTTCAATTTCTTTCATCAATGTTTTATAGTTTTCATTATAGAGATCTTTCATTTATTTGGTTAATTCCTAGGTGTTTAGTTTTTTATGGCCATTTTAATTGGGATTACTTTTTAAATTTCTTTTTTACATTGTTCACTGTTGACATTTAGAAATGCTACTGATTTTGAATATTGATTTTTTATTCTGCAACTGTAATGAATTTGATTATCAGTTCTAATCCTTTTTTTTTTTTTTTTTGGTGGTTTCTTTAGGTTTTTCCAAATACAAGATTATATAATCTGTAAACAAGAATAATTTCACTTCTTCCTTTCAGATTTGGATGCACTTTGTATCTCTCTCGTCCAATTTTTCTAGCTAAGACTTCCAATACTGTGTTGAATAACAGTGTTAACAGTGGACATCCTTGTAGTGTTCCAGATCTTAGAGGAAAGGCTTTCATTTTCATACCATTCTGTGTGATACTAGCTGTGGGTCTGTCATATGCGGCTTTTATAATGTTCAGGTATGTTCTTCCTATATCCAGTTTTTTGAGGATTTTTACTATGAAGGTATATTGAATTTTATCAAATGCTTTTCTTTCATCAGTTGAAATGATCATATTCTTTATAATCCTTTATTCTGTTGATGTGATGTATCACATAGATTGATATGCTTCTTTTTAAGCATCTTTGTATGCCAGGGATAAATCCCCGTTGGTCATGATGAATGATCTTTCTAACGTATATTGAATTCAGTTTGCTATTATTTTGTTGACAATTTTTGCATCAATATTCATCAGAGATATTAGGCTGTAGTGTTCTTTTTTTTTTTTTTTATGACTTTGTCTGGTTTGCTATCAGGGTAACACTGACCTCATAGAAAGTGTTTGATAGAATTCCCTCCTTTATTCTTTGGAATAATTTGAGTAGGATTGGTATTAGTTTTTTAAATGTGTGGTAGAATTAGGCAGTGAAGACATCAGGTCCCAGGCTTTCCTTTACTGGAAGACTTTTTATTATGGTTTCTATCTCATTGCTTGATATTTATCTTTTCAGATTTTTTATTTCTTCCTGGTTCAATTTTGTTAGGTTGTATATATTTAGAAATTTTTCCATTTCCTCTAGATTTTCCAATTTACTGGCGTGTAGTTACTCATAGCAGCCACCAATAATCCTTTGAATTTCTGCAGTGTCAGATGTAATGTCTTTTAACTTTTGTGATTTGATTTATTTGAATCTTCTCTCTTTCTTAGTATGACTAAAGGTTTGTCAATTTTGTTGAACTTTTCAAAAAGTCAACTTTTTATTTCATTGATCTTTTTTATTGTTATTTTTCTTATTTCATTTCAATTTCATTTATATCTGCTCTGTTCTTTATTATTTCTTGTACTAATTATGGGTTTAATTTTCTCTTGCTTTTCTCATTTTTTAAGATGCATTGTTAGATTGTTTATTTGAAATGTTTCCTTTTTTTTAAATTTAAGCACTTATAGCTATAAACTTCCCTCTTAGTACTGCTTTTGCTATATTCCATAAGTTTTGGTATGTTGTGTTTGCATTATCATTTATTTCAAGAAAATTTTCAATTAATTTCTTTATTTATTTATTGACCTACTGGTCATTCAGGAGCATATTGTTTAATATTTACGGATTTGTATAGTTTTCAAAATTCCTCTTGTCATTGATTTCTAGTTTTATTCCATTGGGGTTAGAAAAGATGCTTGATATTACGTCAATTTTTTGAATGTTTTAAGACTTATTTTGTGATCTACCATATGGTCTATCCTTGAGAATGATCCATGTGCTGAGAAAAAGAATGTGTATTCTGAAGCTCTTACATGAAATGTTCTGTAAGTATCTATTAGATCCATTTGGTCTACAGTGCAGATTAAGTCTGATGTTTCTTTGATTTTTTTTTTTCTGGAAGATCTGTCTAATACTAAATAAGAGTTTAAGTCTGCAGCTATTATTTTGTTGGAGCCTAGCTCTCTCTTTAGCTCTAATAGTATTTCCTTTATATATCTGAGTGCTCCAGTGTTGAATGCATATATATTTACAACTGTTACATTCTCTTGCTGAATTGACCCCATTGTCATTATATAGTGACGTTCTTTGTCTCTTTTTATGGTTTTTGTCTCAAAATCTATGTTGTATGATATAAATATAGTGACTCTTGCTCTTTTGCGATTTACATTGGCATAAAATATCTTTTTCTATTTTTTATTTCAGTCTATTTTTATCTTTACAGGTGAACTATGCTTGTTATAGCAACAGTTCATGGGTCTTATTTTTTTATCCCTTCTGCCAGTCTATGTCTTTTAATTGGGGTGTTTAGTCCATATATATTCTATGCTATTATTGATAAGTAAAGACTTATTCCTGCCGTCTTGTTATTTGTTTTTTGGTTGTTTTGTGGTCTTCTCTTCCTTTTTTCTGTCATTCCTGTCTTCCTCTAGTGAAGATAATTTTCTCTAGTGTTACAATTGTATTTTATTGCTTTTTGTTTGTTGTGTGGCCATTGTATGATTTTTGTTTTGAGGTTATCATGAGGCTTTCAAATACTGTTTTATAATCCATATTTTAATCTAATAACAACACTACTTGTATTAATCAGGGTTCTGTAGAGGGACAGAGCTATTAGGAGACATATATAGTTTATTAAGTATTAACTCCCATGATCACAAGGTCCTACAATAGGCCGTCTGCAAACTGAAGAACAAGAAGAGCCAGTCCGAGTCCAAAAACTGAAGAACCTAGAGTACAGTGTTTGAGGGCAGGAAGCATCCAGCACCACAGAAAGATGTAGGCTGGGAGGCTAGGCCAGTCTAGTCTTTTCACATTTTTCTGCCTGCCTTATATTCACTGGCAGCTTATTAGATGGGGTCCACCCAGATTACAGGTGAGTCTTCCTTTCCCAGCCCACTGACTCAAATATTAATCTCCTTTGGCAACACCCTCACAGATACACACAGGATCAGTACTTTGAATCGTTCAATCCAATCAAATTGACACTCAGTAGTAATCATCACAAGTGTACCCCTTGTCAACTTGAACCCATACACATCTCCTGAGGTCATATATAATCTTCAAATAAAGACAAAAATAATGTCATAAATATGCCTAACATAATACAACTTCATACAGGAAGCACACCAAACCCCAACCCATATGCTATTAAATAAAAAGTTAACAATACTTAAATGCTGACATGAAGTCAATAAATCTTACATCACATGATAAAGGAAAAAGGAAATAAAATGAAGATATTTTATTAGTGCAAGTGTATTCATGCACAAACATATCTTTAACAAAAAGAAGGAGGAAATACTCATGACAGTGACAGTCATTTCTGCAGCTGGTCACATGGCCGTAGCTGGTATTGATAACTACCTTCTTCTACTACCCATTCTGTATTTCCTTTGCCTGCAGCAAGTGCCTCAGCAGGTCATGTTTTTGTTTTGTTTTGTTTTGTTTTTTTCCAGATGGAGTGACTCAAACTTTCATTCCTGGAGAGTCTGGGCCATTTATAGTACTAGCTGGATTGGGCTGTTGTAGTTTCCAATTGACATTAATCACAGGGCATGGTAATACTAAGAGATGCCTTAATGGATCTCCTGTATTCCATGCATACTATTCCTTGCCTCCATTGTGAAACAATAGACTGATTTCATCTTGATAGTCCCAGTCAATCACCCCAGCCAAAACTGTAACTCCCTTCTTAGCCTGTTACCTTAAAGGTAAGAGGAGACCAAAGTGTCCAGGGGGCAATCTTAACTTCCAGTTTAATGAAATCATCATTGTGTCTCCTGGTGGCAGCTTTCCTCTCTCTGGAACTAACACCTCTAGGCCAGCAGAACATAATGCCATGGGAACAGGAAGCAAAACAATAATTTTGCTAGTGGGTTATTAGGGGTGATGGTGATTGGTGCCACTTACACTTTTACCCCTTGATTCCTGGAGCCATAAATCCTTGCTGCGGGAGAAAGAGTACCATATATTGGATGCTTATTCGGAGTATACATGGCCTTCTGGAAAACTTTGCCCCAGCCCTGCAAAGTATTGTCACCTAGTTGACATTGTAATTATGACTTCAAAGGGCCATTCCACCATTCTATCAAATCAGCTGCCTCAGGATGAAGGAGAACATGGTAAGACCTGTGAATTTCATGAGCATAAGCCTACTGCCACACTTCTTCAGCTATAAAGTGAGTTCCTTGTTCAGAGGCAATGCTGCGTGAAATACCATAATGGTGGATAAGGCATTCCATGAGTCCATGGATGGTAGTCTTGGCAGAATCACTGAGTGTAGGACAGGCAAACCCATATCTGGAGTAAGTGTTTATTCCATTGAGGACAAATCTCTGTGCTTTCCATGATGGAAGAAGTGCAGCATAGTAAACCTGCCACTAGGTAGCTGGTTGATCACCCCGAGGATTGGTGTCATATTGAGGGTTCAGTGTTGGTCTCTGCTACTGGCAAATTGGGCACTCAGTAGTGGCCGTAGCCAGATCATCTTTGATGAGTGGAAGTCCATATTGCTGAGCCCATGCATAACCTCCATCCCTGCCACCATGACTACTGTTCATGAACCCATTGGGCAATGATGGGTGGCTGTGGAAAGACCGAGTGGTGTCCACAGAGTGGATCATCTTATCCACTTGATTATTAAAACCCTCCTCTGCCGAGGACACACATTTGTGAGCACTCACATGAGATACAAATATATTTACAGTTTTTGATCACTCAGAGAGGTCCATCCACATACCTCTTGCCCAAATTTTTTCATCACCAGCTTTCCAGTCATGCTTCTTCTGAGTCCCTGACCATCCAGGGAAACCATGGCTCCAACCCATGAATCAGGAAATAATCGCATATCTGCCCATTTCTCCTTCCATGCAAAGTGCACAGCCAGGTGCATTGATTGCAGTTCTGCCCATTGGGAAGATTTCCCTTCACTGATATGCTTCAGGGATGTCCTAGAAAGGGGCTGCAGTGCTGCAGCTGTACACTTTTGAGTGCTGCCTGCATATTGTGCAGAACCGTCTGTGAGTCAGGCCCTAGTCTTCTCTTCCTCTGAACTGATCATAGGAAATTCCCCATGAGGCCATTGGTGCAGGCTATGGGAGAGAAGGCAGGGTGGCATGAATGGAGACCATAGGCATGTAAGTCACTTCCTTATGTAACTTACTTGTGCCTACACGACCTGCTTAAGCCTGATCACCTATATACCCCTTCAATTTCATGATGGAATGTTGCTGTGCATAGCCCATTTTATGGCTAGATAGGTCACCCGGCTAATGACAGGCAGTTCAGGTTGCATGGTGACTTGATGACCCATAGTCAAATGTTCAGTTTCCACCAAAACCCAGTAATGAGAGAGGAACCATCTCTCAAAAGGAGAGTAGTTATCTGGAGAAGATGGAAGGGCCTTCTTCTAAAATTCTGGAGGCTCTTCTGTGATTTACCTATGGGGGTCTGCCTAAGGCTCCCAACAGCATCCCTATCTGCCTGTGACACCTCAGGCACCATTGGATCTGCTGGGTCATATGGCCTAAGTGACAGTGTAGCTTGTATAGCAGCCCAGACCTATTGCAGTCTTCTCCTGTTCTGGACCCCACTCAAAGTTAGCAGCATTTCAGGTCACTGGACAAATGGACCAGAGTGACACAGCCAAATGAGGAATATGTTTCCTCCAAAATCCAAATAGGCCCACTAGGCATTGTGCCTTTTTCTTGATTGTAGGACGGCCAAATGCAGCAACTTATCCTTCACCTTAGAAAGAATATCTTGACAGGTCACACACCACTGGACCCTTAGAAATTTTACTGAGGTAAAAGGTCCCTGAATTTTAATCAGATTTATTGTCCATCCTCTGGCACACAAATGTCCCACCAATCAGTCCAGTATATTTGCTACTTCTTGCTCACTGGATCCAATCAGCCTAATGTCATCAATGTAATGGACCAATATGATACCTTGTGGAAGGGAAAAGCAAACAGCCTTCTGTTTCTCTAGAACCACTCCTGGTAACAAAATCTGATTAGTCAGGGTTCTCTACAGGAATAGAACTAATAGGACAGATATATACATATAAAGGAAGGTTTATTATATATTAACTTACATGATCACAAGGTCCCACAATAGACTATCTGTAAGCTGAGGAGCAAGGAGAGCCAGATGGAGTCCAAAAATTGAAAAACCTGGAGTCCAATAAGTTTGAGGGCAGGAACCATCCAGCACCACGGAAAGATGTAGGCTGGTAGGCTAGGTCAGTCTAGTCTTTTCATGTTTTTCTGCCTGCTTTATATTTGGTGGCAGCTGATTTGCTAGTGCTCACTCAGATTAAGGGTGGGTTTTCTTTTTCCAGACCACTGACTCAAATGTTAATCTCTTTTGGCAACACCCCCACAGACACACCCAGGTCCAATACTTTATGTCTTTTAATCCAATCAAGTTGACATTCAGTATTAACCATCACACTATTTGTATTAATGAACAAACATTCAAAAAAAAAATACTAATAAAAACTTGCCTTAACTGTTTACCCCCAATTTTTAATTTTTGTTGCGTCTACTTATCTTTTATTGTACTTTGTCTTGAAAAGTTTTTGTCATTATTATTTTTTACTGGTTCATTGTTTAGTCTTTCTACTTAGGATAAGAGTAATTTGCCCATCACAGTTACAGTGTTATAATCTTCTGTGTACTTACTATTACCAGTAAGTTTCATAACTTCAGATTACTATTTATTGCTCAGTAATATCCTATTCTTTCTGATTGAAGTACACCCTTTAACATTTCATATAAGATGGGTCTGGTATTGATAAAATCCCTTAGCTTCTATTTGTCTGGAAAAGTCTTTATTTCTTTTTCGTGTTTGAAGTATATCTTCCCTAGTATACTATTCTAGGTTAAATGTGTGTGAGTGTGTGTGTGTGTGTGTGTGTGTATGTTTTTTTCTTCAGCACTTTAAATATGTCATGGCACTATCTCCTGGACTGTAAGTTTTCCATTGAAAAGTCTGCTGTATTGGAGATGTATTGGAGCTTCATTGAATGTTATTTGTTTCTTTTCTCTTGCTGCTATTAGGACCCTTTCTTTATTATTGACCTTTGGGAGTTTACTTATTAAATGCCTTGAGGTCGTCTTCTTTTGTTTAAATCTGCTTAGTGTTCTATAATTTTCTTGTACCTTGATATTGATATCTTTCTCTAGGCTATGAAGTTCTCTGTTATTGTCCCTTTGAATACACTTTTTACCCTCATCTCTTTCTCTACCTCCTCTGTGTGGCAAATAAGTCTTAGATTTGCCCTTTTGAGGCCATTTTCTAGATTCTATGGGGATGCTTCAATGTTTTTTATTCTTTTGTCTCCTCTGAGTGTGTATTTTCGAATAGGCTGTCTTTAAGCACACTAATTCTTTCTTCTGATTGATCGATTATAATATTAAAGGATTCCAATGCATTCTTCAGTATTCCTATTGCATTTTTCAGCTCCAGAATTTCTGCTTGATTTTTTAAAATCATTTCAATCTTTGTTAAATTCATCTGATAGAATTCTGAATTTCTTCTCTGTGTTATCTTAAATTTCTTTGAGTTTCCTCAACACAGCCATTTTTGTTTTTGTTGTTACTGTTTATTTGTTTGTTTTTGAGACAGAATTTTGTTCTTGTCACTGAGGCTGATATGCTGTGGTATGATCTTGGCTCACTTCAACCTCCATCTCCTGGGTTCAAGCAATTCTCCTGCCTCAGCCTCCTAAGTAGCTAGGATTACAGGCACCTGCCACCACGTCCAGCTAATTTTTGTATTTTTAGTAGAGATGGGATTTTGCCATGTTGGCCAGCCTGGTCTCGAACTCCTGACCTCAGCCTGGTCTCGAACTACCTTGTCCTCCCAAAGTGCTGAGCTTACAGATGTGAGTCACTGTGCCTGGCTGACATAGCTTTTTTAATGCTTTGTCTGAAAGATGACATATTTCTGTTTCTCCACGATTGGTCCCTGGTACCTTATTTAGTTCGTTTGGTGAGGTCATGTTCTCCTAGATAGTGTTAATGTTAATAGATGTTCTTAGCGTCTGGGCATTGAAAAGTTAGATATTTATTGTAGTCTCCACTGTCTGGGATTATTTGTCGCTGTCTTTCTTGCAAAGGCTTTCCAGACATTTGAAAAGATTTGAGTGTTGTGATCTAAGCTATATGTGCTTTAGGGGTCCCCCAAGACAAGTAACACTATTGCTTTAGTGGATTCATAGAGGTACCACCCTGATAGTCTTGAACAAGATACGAGAGAATTCTCTGCATTACCTGACAGAGACTTTTTCTCTTTCGTTACCTTCTTCCAAACATGTAGCTTCTATCTCTGTTCTGAGCCACCTAAATCTGGGGATGGAGTGAGAAAAGCACCCCTGTGGCCACCACCACTATGACTCTGCTGGGTTATAACTGAAGCCAGCACAGTATCACATCTCATCCAAGGCTGTAACCACTCCCCGGCTACTTCCTACATTTACTCAAGGCTCTGGGGCTCTACTATCAGCAGGCGGCAAAACCAGACAGGCTTGTGTCTTTATCTTCAAGTCAGCAAAGCCCCCTAAGCCCCATGTGAGTCCAGAAGTGCCATGTGGAAGTCAGGGACTGGAGTCAAAACCTTTAGAAATCTACCTGATATTCTATTGTATTGGCCTGAGCAGGCACTCAAACCACTAGATGCAATTCTTCTGTGATGGTTAATACTGAGTGTCAACTTGATTGGATTTAAGGACACAAAGTATTGATCCTGCTGTTTATGTGAGGATGTTGCCAAAGGAGATTAACATTTGAGTCAGTGGGCTGGGAAAGACAGACCCACCCTTAATATGCGTGGGCACCATCTCATCAGTTGCCAGTGAATGTGAAGCAGGCAGAAATCCATGAAAAGGAAAAACAGGCCTAGCCTCTCAGCCTACTACATGTTTCTGCCGTGCTGGATGCTTCCTGCCCTCGAACATTGGACTGCAAGATCTTCAGTTGGACTCGGACTGGGTCTCCTTTCTCCTCAGCTTGCAGTTACCCTATTGTGGGATCCTGTGTTAACAAGGTCTGTTAACTCACATATATCTTATGTATGAACTTACACACTATATATATGTGTGTGTGTGTGTGTATATAGTCTAATCATATATATATATGTAATATATATATTATATCAGTCTGTCCTTAAGTGATACTTACTTATTTTTCCCACATATATGTGTGTGTGGGTATACATATAATTAACTTACTCTCTCTCTATATATATAACTTATTAGTTCTGTCCCTCTAAGAGAGCCCTGACTAATACACCTTCCCTCTCTTCTGTTTCCTCTCCAAGGCAGAGGAGCCTCACCACATAGCCACCACCACTGCTGACCACAAGGAGTACTGCCAGACTACTAGTGACGTTCTTTTAATGTCCAAAATCTGTTAAGCCAGCTTGTAGTGAATGCTGCCTGGCTTGGGACTCACCCTTCCTGTCCAAAGCAGGTATAGAAATGCCACCCCAAAAGCCTACTTGGTGCTCTACCCCACTGCGGTGGTGTTGGTAGCTAAGGTGCAAGACAAAGTCCCCTTTACTTCTCCCTCTGCTTTTCTCAAACAAAAGGAGTTTTATCCCATAGCCACCACAGCTGGTAATGTGCAGAGTCTCATCTGAAGCCAGCAGGTCTCAAAGACTCGCCAAGGTCCTCAATGTAGTACCTGGTTATTTCTGATGGCTATCTAGGGCCCAAGAGCTCTTCAGTTAGAAGGTGATGAATGCTGAGAGGACTGGATTCTTTTTTTTCAAAGCAGCAGGTTCCCTTCTGGACCAGGATGTGTCTAGAAATGTCATCTGGGAGCTAGGGTCTGAAACGGGAGCCTCATGAGTATGACCAATGCCCTGTCCTGTTATTGCTGAGCTTGTATCCAAGTTTCAAGACAAAGTCCTCCCACTCTTCTCTCTCCTATCCTCAAGTAGAAGGAAGGAATCTCTTTTGTAGCCGGGAGCTATGCAGCCTGAGATTAGGAGAAGGGTGATACCAGCACTCCCTTGGCTTCCCCAGCTAGCGTCTCAGTATGGCACTTCCCCCCAACCCCCAGGCCACTGTCTCTGGACCCAGTTCAGCCCTAGGACTCACCTAAAAGTTTCAGTCCTTATGACCTAGGCTGCCTTTCAAATTTACTAGAGACCAAGAGCAGTTTGGCTCTTGGTGGCAAGGTTTATGGGTACTCAAGTTCAGTCCACAGGGATTGGCTAGGGCTGGTTTAAATGCTCCCTCTCTGGGGGGCATTAGCTAAGTTTGGTCTGGTTTTCCTTTCTAGTCTAACAGCATAGCACTGACTTCAATGCCTCACAATTTCTGTGTTCTCTCTCCTCCAACACCCAGAGATGCTCTCCGCACCATGCCTCTGCTGTCAGGGGTAGTGGAGGGATGGCGTCAATGATTAAAGACTGTATTTTCTTATCTCCCTGGTGCCGCTTTCAGTGATATGAAGTTAAAACCCAGTACTATGAGTGCTCACCTTATTTTTGGCTCTTATAAAAGGTGTTTTTTTCTGTGTAGATAGTTGTTAATATGGTGTCCTTGTAGGGGCTACAATCAGTGAAACTTTCTGTTCCACCATCTTTCTCTGCCTCTGAAACCTCTTAAAATTTTTGATACCCTAAAAAGTTTCTTTTCATAGTCCTTAAATTGTCAGGCCACTCTGCACTATTTTTTCAAAATGCTTTTAGACTAACATAGTGTAATTATAGCAATATGAGGCAAAAATTCTAAAGGTAACTTGATCAGTATTTCCATATTATATTCTAAATTAAAAAGGCATTCCAATAACGGGAAAAGGAGCATTAGAATCTGATGGTTTACGTCTGCTTCATTATGTTGTTTTACCAGTACGATTGCTGACAGTTTTTCACCCATTTGAAATATCCCTTTCAAAATCTACACTCCGCAGTCACAAAATTTGCGATAGTTATACTGTTACTAGATACTAAAAGCACATTTAAAACAAATCCCAGATATATTCACATATCAATTTGACTTCCATAAAGAATGTTTTAACTGCTGATATCCATAAATTCAATTCAGTATTACCTATTTCTTCATAGCACTTTCAGTATCGGACAGGTGACTGCGTGTTTATTTGTTACTGCTTGCCTCTGCCACTGGAATGAATGCTGCATGAAAGCAGGGATTTATCCCTTATTCATTATTGGCTCTCTAGTATGTGGACATAGGACTAGCAATTGGTAGTTCCCCAATACTAATAATTGAAAGCATGAATGAATTCAGGTCCATTCATTGAAAAGTAAACCTTTTAGACACTGGATGAATGAGACCTGATCTCCTCTCTCAAGGAATTAAAAAAAGTCAAATGTAGGAGATAGAAACATTTAAAGCCATATTTCTTGCTATTTAAGAGAAATGTATAAACGAAATAACTTTTGGAAGAACCAATAAATTTTGAAAGGAAGATAATGAAAGTTTATTTTTGAGATCAACTCTAAAGAATGCAATTACCACATATGTGGAAGAGCATTTCAACTGACATAATGGTAAACTAAAGTCATGGATTTTTTTGGAAGACAGCTTGGCACGCTGACCTATTGGGAGTGTTATAGCATAAAGATATTGACAAGCATTCATGCTAGAAAAACAAACTGATACCAAACTAGCTGAAGTCTTGAATACTTTGATGAAAAGTTTGGAGTTTTATTTTTGTTTTTGTTTCTTTTCTTTTTATTTATTTTTTTATGCTGTTGAAACTCTTTGAACACTAGTATAACTTTATCCAATCTGTGTTTTGGAAAACTAAATCTGTGGGTGGTAAAATAGATAGATTTGAAGCTGAGGAGGCGATCAACTGGAATACCAGTCTAGAGATCATTGCTATAGTTTAGCTGAAGAGAGTGAGAACTGGAATTCATTTGAATTGATTTTCAGTCTCACAATGATTTTTGATCAAACTTTTGTTACTGTTGCTCTTCATTTCAGTTCTATTACTTTACTAAACATACAAAGTATTTCATCTGTATGAGAACTTACAGCAGTTTAATTTGTGCGTGATAGCCAAAAACTGGAATTGTCCCATATGATGTAGATTAAAATGCTTATGTCTGGACCTGAGAGATATCAGTGCAAGATGGAAGAATCAGAAAAGAAATAAAAGGAATATTAGTTTTTAGATACTAGGCCGTTAGCTCGACAGGTAGACATGAAGGAACAATGCAGAACATATACATATACTTGATCACTATACCTGGTATACCCCATTACGAAGATAGGCTTATTCACCTACTTCTTGATAGAGGCCAGGAACTTCTCTTGGAAGTCTGATTCTTCTTTGCCCTATTCATCTTTTTACAGCCCTCCCCACAACATTCACCATATCTTGCATGCAGTCCCTGATCAGGAAGTGCTTGTTGACTGAATATGTAATTTAATCAGTGGGATTCACCGATACAAGGTAGTGTGCAAGTTTGTTGCATGATGTACTGAAAAGGATGAAATATATACAGATTTTATTTCAACATAAGTTTTCATTTGTCTGGAATAAATGTTTAAAACTTAATTTTCTGGATACTATGAAAATTGTATATTTGGTTTAATTTTTAAAAACTGCCAAACTGTTTTCTAGTGTGGCTATACTATTTTACATTGCCACAAGTAATGCATGAGTGATTCAATTTCTGTGCATCCCTTCCAAAATATGGTGGTGTCACTATTTTTAATTTTAGCCATTACTTTAACCGCATTCCCATCTTTGTGCCATAATTAATGGATAGTTGGAGTTAGTACAAATGACTTCAATAGCTATTCTGACTTTGGTGCACACTGTAACTTGCCACCTGGATTTGTCAATTAGGAACTGTTACCCCAACTATTGGGATTGTTATAGGAAGCCAGCCAACAGAGAGAAATCATATGCCCCCTTAGAGATTGTCTGAGTTGAAGAGATTGCTCAAGGTCACATCTTTTCCCAGAGTAAACCACATCATTACTGACTGATAAGGGAGTTTAAAGATCTTGCTGCCATGGCCCTACTTGGGGTAACACTGAATGACCATTTTAGTTCCAAAGCTTCCTATGGAGTTCCTAAGGGTGTATCACAAACTGATTTCTCTCTGCCTCTCTTACTTTCTCCTACAATCTTGCACAAGATTTTATCTCAAGGATATCCCTTAATATTCTGTACACTAGAGTCCATCTCCATCTCAATTTTCCAGGGAACTCAAACTATAACCCTGATGCAACTGACTTTTCATTATTCATTTTACCTCCTGTTCTATTATGAACTCCTAGAATCCCATATATATTATAAATTAGCAGTTGTTTTTCATTTCTGCCGCTTATTCGACTGCTGCCTCTCAATTCTAGACTTATCCTCTTATATTATCTTTGTAATACTGGCTTAGTGTTAGGGGATACCAGTTGAGGGCTCTAAAGGGACAATGGAATACCAGAAAGAAAGCAATAGACACACTCTTTTCCATTTGCTTCCAGTTCCTGTCAGTGTCAACATAACATAGCAGTGGCTGTTCATTCTGCCAGAAGCACTTGATTACAGTAGCAACAATTGGTTCCAGTTTGCAGTTTGTCTATCATTCCAGAACCAGCCCCATCATGCTCTTCAGAGATACCTGTGCCAGTCACAACTTCTCAGCAGTCTGGATTCCAGCTCCAGAAGGAACCTTCTTTTACATTGCATGATTTTAATAATTAATTCTCTTTATTTTTCTGTGCTAGGAGTGGCAGCTGTTTTATACAATTACTAACTCCAGGATCCCTCCACATTCATATTTGGCCTTTTTGCTTTGCAAATAGTTAACATTTTGTAATATAATATTCTGCCTATTTATGTCTCCTGAGGTCCTGATAGATTATTATTTTTTTATAGAAGTTAATAAAGTCCATAAGTTAAAAATAAAACTTTTATCTGTACAATAAAAAGTATTTGAGAAAAATATAAAATAGAAAAAAATACGGCCATAAAAACACAAATTTTTGTTCAGTTAATTGGAAAATTTCTTAAGAATTTTATGTTTTAGTTCAATTATATGATTAATAAGTTGTGAATATAGTCAATAGATTTTTAAATTTACTTATCCATGTATATTTTGACCATATGTGCATATGCCATGTAAGCATATACAGAATAACTTGAAGGATTTTAGTGCAAGTGTTTAAGAAGTGATAGTTTAAAACTATAAGATCTTGATTTATCAATATTGAATGTTAGAGAATAATACAAATTAGGGAGCTGTGCATTTAAAATCTATGAATACAACTGAAAATGAAAATATTTTCTAACTCTAGTGAAAAAGCCTACAAACTTACTGTATGAAAAAAATGTTCTATAAAAGCAGGCTTAGATACACAAAATTGGAAAGATGTAGAAAAATTAATGGAATCTATTGATTTCTTTTATTCAAATGTTTGCCCATAACCACTATCACGACCTTCTAAATAATCCTTTCAAAACAAAACAAATAAAAATAGTATTTTTTCCCAACAAAACATAAAAAGATTATAAAACTTATGAAATGTCTGAGTTTCTCATTACAAAATGTACTATAAAGATTTGGGGCAATGGTTTAACCATTTTATTAACTGTGTGTGGTGTAAGGATAATTTGAGGTTAATGTGCATTTCTCTATGAAAATTATTTGAAAATATAACTTTGTGAAGAATTGTAATTGATAAGTGTAATTTTAATTTAAAAAATTCTGAAATAAAGCAAGATAGATAAGTATATTTTATTCAAACACACTTTTATATCTAACTTTATAACTCTCATATATAAACATAGTACCTCACAGAGTGAACCCCAATTAATATTTACTGAATGACTCAATCTATTGATCATGCTTTTGCAAATGTCATTATTGCATTTATATTTATTTCTTGAGAAATATAATTCTTGTTTCATTAATCACAGAATTTAAACTACATTCAGTGCTATCCATTTTAGCTCCTTGTTTTCACTAAAGTTTTCAGTCCAGATTTGTAGTGAGTGTTAAAAATAATAATTTTTGAAAGAGTGAGAAATTGAAGCAAAAGGAGCAAGAGAATTATCTAGAAACATTAATCTGTGTTTGTTACTTTTGTTATGCAATGTAAGTACTCTTGCAAATGCAGTCTGAGGATACTCTAGCAGTTCTTAAAGTAAGAAAAGAGGATAGTGTTAGAATTTAATATATGTTGTTGCTATGATTAAATATTTTTCAAAAAAATTGAATTTATTTATGCTTTATTCTTGTCTTAAAAATTAACTACTCGAGCATTGGTCATGGTGACTCATGCCTATAATTTCAGCACATTGGGAGGCCTAGGCGAGAGGATCACTTGAGCCCAGGAATTCAAGACCAGCCTGGGCTACATGGCAAAACCCCATCTCTACAACACTACCAAAAGTAGCCGAGCATGGTGTCATGGGCCTGTAGTCCCAGATATTTGGGAGGCTGAGATGGGAGGATCGCTTGAGCCCAGGAAGCAGAGGTTGCAGGCATCCAAGATCACACTACTGCACGCAAGCCTGGGTAAAAGAATGAGATCGTCTTGAAAAAAAAAAATTATCTACTGGAAACTTTACCAGTGCTTACAACATTCTATATCTAAATTTGAACTACTATCAACAAACTATCAAATGTTTGCAGGTAAACAGAGATTTAGTGGGTTTTAACTATTTTAATTAAATGTACAAATTCTATAATTTTAGTATTGATATGGACATTTATTATTGATCACTCTTGATAAAAGTTGAAGAGGTGGAAACTCCAATTTATCGAATAGTTATGACACCAACTTCACCATGGTGAGAATTTATTAAGCTAGCAAATGAATTCAACTAAATAAAGGAAAATTTAGGAGACATTCATGCATATCTATATTTTAAAAGATTTGACAACTTCTCCTTTGACAGTCCATTGCAATTGGTAGGTGTACATGGATTAGGGTAACACATTGCTGCATTATCTCCTTGTAGTCTATATTATTTTGCTGAAAATAAATTGAGATGCTATTCAATTCTACTTAATTTTCCTTAATGTTAATAGGTTATATATGAAAAAAATGAAAATTTATAGATATTAAGGTTTGTTTTCTGATTAAAATAAGTTTGGATGCTAGGCACAGTGGTGTGTACCTATAGTCCCAGATATGCTGGAGGCTGAAGCTGGTAGATCACTTGAGCCCAGGAACTCAAGTTCAACCTGGGCAACATAAGGAGACCCATCTCTTTAAAAAAGTGTGAATTATTAATTTTATATTTTAAAATATTCATAAGCAACAAGAATTAAATTTCACAAAATCTTAGAGTCAGTCAGTTTAGGAGAAAGAACCATCCTAAGTTCAACATTGAAATCTTTGATAAGTTATAAAATACCTTGCGTAATAGGAGCCTGAGGCACTCAGAAATGTGAAAGCAGGTAACCAAAGAGCCTCAAAACTCAACCAAACAATATCTATTTATTTATCTATATGCTTTTTTACAAGAGTAGTATTCAGATTTTACTTGAAAGCTTCTTAAAAGTATTAGTTTTTGCAAAAAATTGATCATTTTTAACCTCCCCAACAACTTCCTATTGCAGTTAAAATCCAAAACCCTCATTACATCTTGTAAGACTCCTTATGATTTGTATCCTGTTTAACATTCTGACCGCTCCCCTTTATTTTTACAACTCAACCCCGAGTTTGATTGTTTCTAGCCACATTGATAAAAACTACCAGAAAACAATCTCCTGCTTTCTGTGTCAGTAGAATGTTACCAACAATTTGCACCAGTCAATTCTTATAAATCAACTTATCCCAATAAACGATTTGATGATCAGAATAAATAGTATGCTTGTGAAGCATCACTCTAAGACCTTTGCTTAGCAATGTTCAATAAGCTTCTTTTTTTTTTTTTTCTTTTTTTAGACCGAGTCTCGCTCTGTCACCCAGGCTGGAGTGCAGTGGCGTGATCTCGGCTCACTGCAAGCTCTGCCGTCTCCTGGGTTCACGCCATTTCCTGCCTCAGCCTTCTGAGTAGTTGGGACTACAGGCATCTGCCACCATGCCTCGCTAATTTTTTTGTATTTTTAGTAGAGATGGGGTTTCACTGTGTTAGCTAAGATGGTCTCAATAATCTTTAACTACTATTTCACGAATACTTCTGATACTCTCCTGACTTGAATGGCATGTCTTAATCCACATTATCCCAGATCCCAAAACCAATAAATATTGTTCCCTGACTTGCCAGGTTAAAGACATCATTAAAATGAATAAATTAATAATATTAAAATATTTAATTTTGCTTGGCTAACTAAATTTTGTGTTGTTATTTATGGGGACATCAAAAGTCCAATGAGACTTCCTTGAGCCTCCCACACATGTCTTTGACCATTTGTGATAGTGAGGAAAGTCCAGGACTAAGTCTGAGCTCCAATTTATTTTCTCAGACTCTGTTTTATGGTGAAAAACTGAAGATCTTTCTTTTAGGAATGTTTTTATTATGAGCAAATGTGAAATAGCTTATCCTTGACGAAAAAATGCCTTGTTTTTAATGACAATCTGTTTCCCTTCTCCCACTCCGTTGGGAATGTATAAAAAGAAGTCCTTGGGAATAAAGAGAAATGCAGTTTTAATATGTTCATGTCTTTATGCAGATGCAAGTGATATAGGGTATTTTCTTGACTCCTTTGAAGGAGTCATGACAGGGGTGCCCCATTTACTCAGCCCACCCCACTCAACCCCTGGTAGGAGGGAATGCATGAGTGAATGAGTATGGCAACTGGAGAGAGCCATTGCAGGAACCCGCCAGCAGGAGCAAACTCCATTCACTCTGGTTCACCATGCTCCGCCCCTTGAGCATTTGGAAGGGCAAGTGCAGGAACCAGTCAACTTCTTCAGTGTTGGCAAGAGCAAACTCTATGCAGGCACTGTGGCAGGGTTCAAGAGGGGATGCCTTCAATACCAAGGCCCCCAAGGGCATGTTACAATGCTCTATTGGCTCTACCATCCACAGACAGCAGTGTGTTATCAGTGCAGTGAGCCCTTTGCCTCATCTTGCTGGTTGGCTGCCTTCCTTCAGCAAGGGCACAGGGCCAGTGTGACAGCCTTTTTTCAGGACCCACACCTGGTGCATCCTGAATTCTTGTTCAGTGCCCAAGAGGAATGAGGTCACAAAGAAGAACTGAAGCATGGTGAATGTGGAGAATTTTATCGAGTGATGAAAGTGGCTCTCAGTGCAGCGAGGAGCTGGAAAGGGGATAGAAAGGGCGGGTCACTGTCCCCTGAAGTCATCACCTCTTTCTTCCAAAGTCAAGTTGCTTCTTTCCAAAGCCTAGTCACTGTCTGTGATGTCAAGTCACCTCTCCCTGATGTCCAGCTGCTTCTCCCCATGTCCAGGCACTTCTCCCCTCTGCTGGTTGAGTCTGGAGTCTTTATAGGCACAGGATGGCGGGGCAGGGTGGGCCATAAGTAGTTTTGGAAAAGGCAACATTTGATTGGTAAACAGGCATTATTCAGAAAGAACCAATCAAGAGAGAGTTGGCACAATGGGAGGGAAGTTCTCACTTTGAGCCATGGGTTTTGGGCTTCTTGGCTCAAAGGTAGGGTTTTGCTGGGGACCCACCTCAGACTAGAATTTCTCTGCTTTCTCTGGCCATCAGAAAGGCTAATTAGTAGTATCTTAATAGAAGAAACTTTTCCTGGGTTCATTTATCAAACTATTATCAGAACATTCCTCAATCTTGTTTTGTTTTACTCATGAGAATAAATTCGTTTAAAAAATCTCTTTCCTGGCCGGGCGCGGTGGCTCAAGCCTGTAATCCCAGCACTTTGGGAGGCCGAGACAGGCGGATCACGAGGTCAGGAGATCGAGACCATCCTGGCTGACACGGTGAAACCCCGTCTCTACTATAAAAATACAAAAAACTAGCCGGGCGAGGTGGCGCGCGCCTGTAGTCCCAGCTACTCGGGAGGCTGAGGCAGGAGAATGGCGTGAACCTGGGAGGCGGAGCTTGCAGTGAGCTGAGATCCGGCTACTGCACTCCAGCCTGGGCGGCAGAGCCAGACTCCGTCTCAAAAAAAAAAAAAAAAAAAAAAAAAATCTCTTTCCCAGCACTTTGGGAGGCCGAGATGGGTGGATCACGAGGTCAGGAGACCTAGACCATCCTGACTAACACAGTGAAACCCTGTCTCTACTAAAAAATACAGAAAACTAGCCAGGCCAGGTGGCGGGTGCCTGTAATCCCAGCTACTCTGGAGGCTGAGGCAGGAGAATGGCGTAAACCCGGGAGGTGGAGCTTGCAGTGAGCTGAGATCCGGCCACTGCACTCCAGCCTGGGCGACAGAGCGAGATTCCATCTCAAAAAAAAAAAAAAAAAAAATCTCTTATCTGCACTTTCTATCTACTGATAAGAAAAAGTTTAGAAGGTGGATTAGAGGCATGGATACACAAAGCAATATGTTTAAATAATGCCTGTCAAACTCTTACAAATTTATCTTATTTAACCTCATGCTTCCTCCTAACCAGAGTTCTTCTTATATATACTTTTTTCCTACTATTGTATGTATACATTTATTCCAAAATGGCACATTTCAACCAAAGATAATTTTTAATTGCAAGGGTCACTTTGGGGATATTTGTATATAAACAAAATAGTTTATCAAAAAAATGTTTGAGTAAAAAAGGAGAACAACATTGCAAACATGCAATGGTCTGCATTGTTTAATTGGTATGGGAAAGTTTCCAAAAGAAATTCGGATTCCAAAATTGAATTCTAAATATTTTTTGTCTATGATAAATGACTATTATGAAAAAAATTTAAATATATATTTCTGGGTCCCTTTCAATTTCAACCTAACTACTTTTATTCCCCTCATTCTACGATCCCTTATTCTGCTCTCATCCCTTCTTTAACACTCATTTAGTCTTTTCTAGTTGATAGAAATCCCCCACAGCTCAGCTGTCTCTTAAATAAAATTGTACTTTCTTACTTCCCAGTGATACCAAAAAAATTTTTCCGGTTATAACTTTTGGTGCCACAGGTATAGTTTTATGTTCTGATTTATACATTTTCTTTTAGTATGCAATAGTTTTGTTTTGGTTTGCTTTTTTCTCTGGAATATCAACAATATTCTTCGGCAGGTATTTCAGAGCAGTTTATTGAGGAACTGGCTTACTTTTCATAATTGTTATGTGAGACATGTAACTTTAAAAAACATTTATCTTTGGTATACAGAAATTTAAATTTGTCTGCAATTCTGTTATATAATATGATAATACACTTTTGCTATTTTCTAAAAAAAAAATGAATTGTAATATAAGATAGATTTTATCTATTTTTTCAATGAATGTTTTAGATCAGAAAATACATGAAGTTGCCAAGAAGAAGTTACTATTTTGTAAAAATTAAGTTCACTACCTAAGATAAGATTTATATCCAGAAAGTAAATCTCTAACCTTTGAAAGGTTAGAGCTTTTAAAGTTGCCACATGTATGTCACTAAAGAATCTTAAAAATATTTCTAAGTTTTGCTAACTCCTGAAGTCCGTGGGTCTCCAACTTTTCTAAAATTTTCTGACAATACTAAATGCTGGAACAGACGTGTAGCAATGGACATGTTCATTTGATACCAGTGGAAAGGAAAACTGTTGCAGCTACTTTGAAAGATAGCTTGAGAGTTTTGTAATAAAGTTAAAAGTAGAGTTAGCATACAACTCAGCAATCTGGCTCCTAAATAATTACCCTAATTACATTTTAAAAGGTCACACAAACCCTGTATATGAATTTTTAGAGTAACTTTATTTATGATTGCCAAAAGCTTGAAAGAATCACGATTGATTTCAACAACAGAACATCAAACAACAACAACAACACGACAGTAGTACATCCATATAACATAACACTGCTGGCTGGGCAGAGTGGTCCATGCCTGTAATCCCAGCACTGAGGGAGGCAAAGGCGGACAGATCACTCTAGGTCAGGAGTTTGAGACCAGCCTGACCAACATGGTGAAGCACCATCTCTGCTAATAATACAAAAAATTAGCTGGGCACCTGCACCTATTGGGCTCATTCTGCCCACTGGGCCAGTCATGCTGTGCTTGGCTTGCACTACCAGCCTGGATCCCATGCCTACCAAGGACAAGCCAGGTGCAGAGTGGCAAGGGGTATGTGAACAAGGAAACATGGAGTCTGGACAATGCACACAGCCAGGCATGCTAGCTACAGTAGGACAGGCAGCTCCATGCACCAGCACTGGTGCCAGCTCCATGTGAAGCTGTGGCTGGACCATGTGTACCACAAGCAACTTCTGCTGTGGGCACTGGGGAATGTGGTGCAAAAATTAAAGTTGTCTGCCTTTAACATGCTGAGAGCTTCGAGATTCCAGGAACCAAAGAGCCCTAAAGAGGAAATCGCAGCCCTGGCTCTGGGAGCCCCTATGTCTGGGCTCCCTGAAGGGTCACAGATCTTCTCTCCTCATCATCTGCCATGTGGTGAGTAGGGGGGGCATGTTTCAGTCCTGTTTGTGTTAATTCCTTTCAGTCGCACCATTCAGTTTTCATCTTGTGTTAAAGAAGAATGAGGTACGTGGACAACTGGAGAGTGAGCAAGGTAGAGAGGAGCTATATTGAGTGACAGAACAGCTCTCAGGAGACCCGAAATGGGTAGCTCCTATTATAGGGAGGTTGTTCTGACAAGTGTAACTGTAGTCAGAGACGAGACACAGAGTGTGTAACTGCTATCTGTAGGCAGGTTGTCCTGATGAGTTTCCAGCTCTCAGCAAAGAGGAGAACCATAGCGGGAAGGTTTTTTTTTTTTTTTTGCAGGCAGCTCATCCCAACAAGGGTCCAGCTTTTTCAGTGGAGAGAAAACCCGTAGGATGTAGCTCCTTTCTGCAGCCAAGTCATCTCAACAAGTATGTGAGTCTGGCTGAGTATGTGTTTTTTATGTGCTTAGAATGGAGGAAGTGCTTGATGATTGGTTCATGTGTGACCACAGACAGGCTTGGAAAGAGCGCCATCCAATTGGCCAAATGGTTATTAATGAAGTTTTCAGTAGGGGCTGCAGACTTCATCTGGAACTGGAAGCCCAGCCCCCTAGCCTTCAGGCTGTATCTGGATTGAAGATGAGGTTTTCCCAGACACCTGCTCCTTTCCACCCAAGAACCTGTCAACCTTTGACATGCTGTCCATGGTTTCCAGGCTGTCTGCACTGAGAAGCATCTGCAGCCCTAAGCCAGGCCGCCTCAATGCCCCAGGGCCTCCTCCTATGCTCATTGGCACCCAAAGTCTGAAGAGGGCTGAGATTGTAGGGGACTGGTATGTCAGTGCTGCCTTAAGCATATGCACACCTGAGTTGTGGCAGCACCTAGGCTTTGCCACAACTTTGCTCCACCTCAGAGGGGGCACTAATGTGTCTGGAATTGGTGGGTTCTTGGTCTGACTTCAAGAATGAAGCCATGGACCCTTGCAGTGAGTGTTACAGTTCTTAAAGATGGTGTGTCCAGTGTTTGTTCCTTCAGACGTTCAGATGTGTCTGAAGCTTCTTCATTCTAATGGGTTCGTGGTCTCGCTGTGAGGAGTGAAGCTTCAGACCTTCATGGTGAGTGTTACACCTCTTAAAGGCAGTGCATCTGGAGTTGTTTGTTCTTCCCGGTGGGTTCGTGGGCTTGTTGGCTTCAGGAGTGAAACTGCAGACCTTCGCAGTTAGTGTTACAGTTCATAAACGCAGCACGGAGCCAAACAGTGAGCAGCAATAAGATTTATTGCAGAAATCCAAAGAACCAAGCTTCCACAATTTGAAAGTAAACCAGAGCAGGTTGCCAGGGGCTGGCTCCGCAGTCTGCCTTTATTCCCTTATCTGGCCCCACCCACATCCTGCTGATTGGTCCATTTTACAGAGAGCTGATTGGTCCACTTTACAGAGAGTTGATTGATCCATTCTGACAGAGTGCTGATTGGTGCGTTTACAATCCTTGAGCTAGACACAGAGTCACAGAGTGCTAGTTAGCTAGATACAGAGTTAGCTAGATACAGAGTACCAATTGGTGTATTTACAAACCTTGAACTAGACACAGAGTACTGATTGGTGTATTTACAAACCCTGAGCTTGACACAGAATGCTGATTGGTGCATTTACAATCCTTGAGCTAGACAGTCACAGACTGCTAGTCCTCCAAGTCTGCACTAGGTTAGCTAGATACAGAGTACTAATTCGTGTATTCACAAACCCTGAGCTAGACACAGAGTGCTGATTGGTGTATATACAAACCCTGAGCTAGACACAAAGTGCTGATTGGTGCACATACAATCCTCCAGCTAGATATAAAAGTTCTCCAAGTCCCCATCAGGTTCAGGAGCCCAACTGGCTTCACCCAGTGGATCCTGCACAGGGGTTGCAGGTGGAGCTGCCGCCACTCCCCAGCCAGGCCTGCACTCCTCAGCCCTTGGGCTGTCAATGGGACTAGGGTCTGGAAGCAGGGGGTGGCGCCTGTCGGGGAGGCTTGGGCCCTGCTGGAGCCCACCGCAGGTGGGGAGCTCAGACATGGTGGGCTGCAAGCCCCAAGCCCTGTCCCAGGGGGAGGCAACTAAACCTGCGAGAATCTGAGTGCAGTACTGGTGGGCGGCACTGCTAGGGGACCCAGGGCAACATCCACAACTGCTGGCTGGGATGCCAAGCCCCTCACTGCCCTGGGCTGGCAGCTCTGGCTGGCTGCTTGGTGTGGTGGACCACCGAGCCCACGCCGGCGCCCCACCCAGAACTCACACTGGCCCGCCAGTGCAGTCCCGGTTCCCGCCGGCGCCTCTCCCTCCATACCTCCCTGCAAGCAGAGGGAGGAGGCTCCGGCCTCAGCCAACCCAGAGGGGCTCCCACGGTGCCGTGGTGGGCTGAAGGGCTCCTCAGGTGCCCAGAGTGGATGCCAAGGCCGAGGAGGCACTGAGAGTGAGGGCTGCTAGCACATTGTCACCTCTCACTAGGAGCAGGGAGAGGTCAAGAAGAAGCAGCAGACATTTTCAAGCCTGTGGGGTCAGGTTCTTCCTGGGTTCCCCAAAAGCACAGGGATGCTGGTGTCTGGAGCTGTGGCTGTGTGGCTGAGGCTACATCTGGGAGTGCAGACTCCTGCTCTGCCAACTCAGTAAGGGGTGGGTCTCTTACCTGTATTTGGCTCCCACCAGCTCTGTGGAGCACTCAGTCCCAGCTGTGCCTTCACTGCTGCAGCCAGCATCCTCACAAAGGCATCTCAAGAATGGCCATTATTGCCGTCAGTAGGACCAAATTTATATGAAATTTGGAAAAAATGCAACTACTGAATTGGAAAATAGATCAGTTGTTGTCAGGAGTTGGGAGAGGGGATAGTAATTGACTACAATGGGGAATGTGGGGAAAATTTTAGCATGAAGTAACTGTTCTATACAGTACTGGAATGGTGGATACATAGCTCTATGTCTTTATCATAACTCATAGAACAGCATATCACAAAGAATAAACTTTATTTTATGCAAGCTAAAAAAAAATCAGCATGAATGTCTGGGGATCCCTGGATGAAATATAGACTGTGCCAGATAAATGTTACTATGTTTCAAATGTATGAAAAACAACCTCACGGCCGGGCGCGGTGGCTCAAGCCTGTAATCCCAGCACTTTGGGAGGCCGAGACGGGCGGATCACAAGGTCAGGAGATCGAGACCAGCCTGGCTAATACGGTGAAACCCCGTCTCTACTAAAAAATACAAAAAAACTAGCCGGGTGAGGTGGCGGGCGCCTGTAGTCCCAGCTACTCGGGAGGCTGAGGCAGGAGGATGGCGTAGACCCGGGAGGCGGAGCTTGCAGTGAGCTGAGATGCGGCCACTGCACTCCAGCCTGGGCGACAGAGCGAGACTCCGTCTCAAAAAAAAAAAAAAAAAAAAAAAAAAAGAAAAACAACCTCACTGAATGAAGTGGCAGGGAGGAGGGGTGGAGAGGGAAGGAAAGAAGCTGATCAAAGTAACTTTATAAAAACAGTGTTTTGATGGGGATTTTAAGGGTAAAGGCCAAAAATGTAATGTGTATATACTACCAGCTGGTAGGCTCTTGTATTAGTAAATTCTTGCATTGCTATAAAGAAATACCTAAGACAAGGTAATTTATAAAGAACAGAGGTTGAATTGGGTTACGGTTCCACAAGTTGTACAGGAACCATGATGCTGACATCTGCTTGGCTTCTGAGGTGGCCACAAGAAATTTAAAATCATGGCAAAAGGCAAACATGGAGGCAGCAATTCACATGGCCGGAGCAGGAGGAAACGAGGTTAGAGAGGTGCTGCATACCTTTAAACAACCAGATCTTGCAAGAACTCACTCACAATCATGAGAACAGCACTAAGGGAATGATGCTAAACCATTCATGAGAAGCCTGCTGTCATGATTTAATCAGCTCCCGCCAGGGCCCTTTTCCAACACTGGGGATTACAATTTCACATGAAATTTGGGTGGGGACACAGATCCAAACCATATCATTCCACCCCTGGCCCTCCCAAATCTCATGTTATTCTGGCATTTCAAAATAAAATTGTGCCTTCCCAACAGTCCCCAAAGTCTTCACTCATTTCAACATTAACTCAAAAGTTCACAGTCCAGAGTCTCATCTAAGACAAGGCTACTCCCTTTTGCCTATAAGCCTGTAAAATCAGAAGCAAGTTAGTTGTTTCCAAGATACAAAAATAGGGATATAGGCATTGGGTAAATATTCTCATTCTAAACGGATAAATTTTTAAATGAAACAAAGGGGCTATAGGCCCCATGCAAGTCCAAAACCCAGCTGGGCAGTCATTAAATCTTAAAGCTCCAAAATAATCTCATTTGACTCCATGTCTTACATTCAAGGCATACTGGTACCAAGGATGGGCTCTCAAGGCCTTGAGCAGCTCTACCCCTGTGACTTTGCAGGGCCCAGCCCTCACAGTTGATCTGCAGGGCTGGTGTTGAACACCACTTTTTCAGGGGCAGGGTGCAAGCTGCCAGTAGATTTACCATTCTGGAATCTGGGCACTAGGCAGTGCCCCAGTGGGGACTCTATGTGGTGGCTCCAACCCAACATTCCCCTCTGCACTGCCCTAGTGGAGGTTCTCTATGAGGGCCCACCTCTGCAGCAGGCTTTTGTCTGAATGTTCAGGCTTTTCCATTTATCCTCTGAAATCGAGGCAGAGATTCCAAAGCCTCAACTTTTGCTTTGTATGCACATGCAAGTTCAACACCACATGGAAACCACTGAGACTTAAGGCTTACACTCTCTGTAGCAGGGTCCCAAGCTCTACCTGTGCTCCTTTTAGCCACAGCTGGAGCTGGAGTGGCAGGGATGCAGGAAGCATTGTCCCAGTGCTGTACAAGGCAGCAGGGCCCTGAGTCTGGTTGAGAAATCCATTTGATTCACCTACATTTCCAGGCCTGTGATGGGAAGGGCTGCCGTGAAGTTCTTTGAAATGCTTTCAAGGCCTTTTTTCCCATTTTCTTGGCTATTGACACCTGGCCTCCTTTTAGTTGTGCAAATGTCTGCAGCTTGCTTGAATTCCTCCCATTCAAATATGTTTTTCTTTTTTACCACATGGCAAGTCTTCTTTTTTTTTTTTTTTTTTTTTTTTTTGAGCTTTTACACTCTGCTTCCCTTTTAAATGTAAGTTTCAGTTTCCAGTAATTTCTTTACTTACTTTTATAAGTGCTGGTTGTTAGAAATAGCCAGGCTACATCTTGAACACTTTGCTGATTAAAAATTGTTTCCACCACATACCCTAAATCATCACTGTCAAGTTCAAAGTTCTATGGATCCCTAGGGCAAGGGCTCAATGCAGCCAGAATCTTTGCTAAATCATAGCAAAGGTGACCTCTACTACAGTTCCCAATAAGTTCCTAATTTCCATCTGAGACTTCCACAGCCTGGCCTTCACTGTCCATATCACAATCAGCATTTTGGTCACAACCATCGAACAAGTCTCTAGGAACTTCTAGACTTTCCCTCATCTTCCTGTCTTTTTCTGAGTTCTCCAAACTGTTCCAAGCTCTGCCTGCTACCCAGTTCCAAAGATGCTTCCACATTTTTAGGTATCTTCATAGCAGTGTCCCATTCTTCAGTACCAATTTTCCATATTAGTCCATTCTCACATTGCTGCAAAAAATATCTCGGACTGGGTAATTTATAAAGAAAAGAAATTTAATTGTCTCACAGTTCTGCAGGCTATACAAGAAAGCATGGTGGCATCTACTTGTCTTCTGGGAAGACCTCAGGGAATTTACAATTATGGAGGAAGGCAAACAGGAAGCAGGCATGTATTATGTGGTCAGAGAAGGAACAAGAGAGATATTGAGGGGGTGCTACACACTTTTAAACAACCAGATCTTGTGAGAACTCACTATCATAAGAACAGCACCAAAGTGATAATGATAAACCATTCATGAGATGCTGCCCCCGTGATACAATCACCTCCAACTGGACTCCCTCTCCAATGTTAGAGATTACAATTCATCATGAGATTTGGGCAGGGATACAGATCCAAACAATATCAACTCTTGACCCTCAGTGAATAGAAATAGACCAAGAGTCTGTGATGGGCTTGAGCAAGACAGTTTATTGGAACATTCAGCTCCCTAGAAAGGGAGACAGCAAGAGGAAGGGTCCCACAGCTAACTCTCTGGAAGCAGGTTAGTCTAGAGATTTTTCATTGGATTTCCTCCAGGCAACACCATTGCATCTTTGGAGTGGTCTGTCAGTCATAACTGTGCAGTTTCTTGTCATTGCTTCTTCAGGTGATGCGGGTCTCATTAGTATCTTAAATTTCTACCTGTAGGTGATTTTCACTATTCTCATCATGCTTCTTCAGGTTTAGTTTCCTAAATTTCTACCTGTGGGTAATTTTCACTATTCTCATCATGCTTCTTCTGGTGATGCATGTCTCATTAGTATTTTAAATTTCTACTGGTGGGTGTGATTTTCACTATTAAAATGAAGAAAAGGTCAGGTTAGGACATTACTGGGTGTAGGTATTTGGGAAGGGTCTTCTGGAATGTCTTCATTCTTAATAGCCATGATGACTGTTGCCATAGTACTCATTTGTTTCAGGTTTGATTGGCCTATTTTTGTGAAAGGAAGCATTTGTGATTGTAAGGCTACAAGGCTGAGGTAGTTGCAGTCAGCACATCACGTAAGGGAAATGTGGAAGTGTCCCCGTCCTGCTTTCCCTGTCTGTCTCTTATATGTGTATACATATATACAAAAAGTGCTATTCTCACACAACTTAGAAATGAACAGTTTATGGTTATAAACAAGAGACATTTGTTTAAAAATGTATTTTGTGAAAGAACACAAGGTGATATTGTTTGGATTTGTATCCTTGCCCAAATCTCTTCTGGATTGTAACCCATAATGTTGGAGGAGGGCCCTGATGAAAGCTAATTGGATCATGGGGGCAGCAGACCTCCTTCTTGCTGTTCTCATGATAGTGAGTGAGTTCTCATGTAATCTCCTTGTTTAAAAAACTGTGTAGCATTTCCCCCTTCCCTCCCTCTCTCTGTCTCTCCTCCTCCACCATAGCAAGATGTGCTTGCTTCCCCTTCACCTTCTGCCATGATTATAAGTTTCCTGAGGCGTCCCCAGCAATGCTTCCAGTATAGCCTGTAGATCTGTGAGCCAAGTAGATGTCTTTTCTTATTAAATTATGCAGTTTCAGGTATTTAGAGCAGTGTGAGAATGGGCTAATACACAAGAATATTAAAAATTTATGTAAAAAATTTAAATAATTTTTCATAAAATGTGAAATCAATGTCATTTATTTTATTTTGTGCACATAATAATTTAAATTTACTCGAGATATTTTACAAATTTAATTTATATTCCCGAAAATTGATGCGGTCAAATTGGCCGACAGTCTATTTTTGTCTTTCTTTGGAAAAATGGGAAATTGTCTTATTTCAAGGGTTTTCCTATATGTGAGTGTGTTTAATAAGTATTTGCTTTAGTGATTAAAACCAAACAACTCACATATAAAATTGTATTGGCTTGAGCCTTTCTTGATTCCCATTTTCCCAAGAGCTCATGAGTATTTCTTATTTGTGCATTCAACAACCATTCATTGTATTTATATGAATTTGAGTATTAGACTTTGGCTAAAGATACAAAAGTGAACAAAAGAGGTATAAATGGTTCCTAGAATTTATGTTTTTTTATGCTAAAACATCAAGACTATTTACATTATTAAATTTAGAAACGTTGTAATCACATAACCAGCACAATCATGTAACCAACCCAATCAAATGAATGCTACAATTGCTAATTTTTGTAATTAAATGGTGAGTTATTTTTCATTTGCCATGAACCCCCAAATTGCAGGTCATGTAACCTGAGTCTGTCTGGATGAAATAAATGTGCTCAACTTGTGACTCCAAAACCAACCAAAACTAAACAGTCAACCACAGGTGGAACCAAAGTGCTGGGATAAAGAACAGAGACTGAATTAAGAAGCAAGCCTTAGTAATACCTTATGGCATGCTCCAATCAGATTATGTCCTGGTATCACTTTTTGTCATGACCCAATCATGACATATCTCCCTAAAAATCCTACCCAAGTCCCCAATTTGGAGAGATAGATTTGAGCATTGCTTCCTGTCTCTTTGCCAGTCAATTCACAGTAAAGCTTTTCTCAAAAGCTGGTGTGATAAAATTGGCTTACATGCATCAAGCAATGAGCCCATTGCTTGGTCGGTTGCAATGTATGCATTTCATGCTATATTTTTCAAAAAAATGATCCAATGAATAAATAGTATCATCTCTTATTGTGACTACTCTAAACAGAAGGGGAAAAAATTAAAAAAAAAAATAGCCCACATAATTATGCAGGTATATAATCATGCCATGTAATATAGACAGCGTCCTACACTTTTGTAAATTTTCTTACGGAAAATTAAAACTTAATGGTAATGACTAAGTTTTTAATAAATTAAATATTTAGTTCTGGAATTATTATATAACCTTTATCTTTATATCTCAAGAACTCACTCTAGCCCATTTAATTCTGTCCATTAAATTGTCAGAAGAACTTTAAGACTGATGACTCTGATTTGGTGTACAGCTCACAATCTCCTAAAGGAAAGACTTTTGATGATAATTATTATGAGAAATTTACCAGCAAAAAAGTAGACATTGCTATTTGAAAATTCACTGCATTCCTAATCTTAAAAACCTTAGTAAAAAAAATTGCAAAAAAAAAAAAAAAACACTCTTTAAAAATGGGCATTTTTGACCAGGCACGGTGGCTCACGCCTGTAATCCCAGCACTTTGGGAGGCCGAGGCAGGCGGATCACAAGGTTAGGAGATGGAGACCATCCTGGCTAACACGGTGAAACCCTGTCTCTACTAAAAATAGAAAAATTAGCCCGGCGTGGTGGCAGGCGCCTATAGTCTCAGCTACTCCGGAGGCTGAGGAAAAAGAATGGTGTGAACCTGGGAGGCAGAGCTTGCAATGAGCCGGGATCAGGCCACTGCACCCCAGCCTGGAGGACAGGGCGAGACTCCGTCTCAAAAAAAAAAAAAAAAAAAAAAGACATTTTTAATACAAAGTGTACAAAGTGTTTGCCATGAACAATTTCAAAATCATTTTCTATTTTGTTTTTATTTTATTTGATGTTAAAATTAATTTTGGTATATTTGTGGTACAAGGTTAATTTTCAAAAGAATAACTTCAATTTATCTCACTGACAGACAAGAAAACTGGAATTGGGTTAATTGGCAGGAAACAACTCACATATTGTAAACACATAAAATAAAGGTGTATAACATACAACCAGTTTACAAGCAAAATTTGGGGAAGATAAAAGGAAATCTAAGTTAATTTTATTATACTTATATTGAAAGTAATTGTAACATTCATTTTTAGAGCAAAGCACTGTTTTACCTACATAAATATGGTATTTTGAATAATGGAATACAGTCTAAATCATAAATATCGTACTGAACACTTTAATTTTTAATAGAGCATAAAATTACAAAGAGTAAAAATGTACTATGAATATTAGTAAATAACAGACAAGAAAACACAAAAGAAATTACTGATAAATGAGATCCCATATCAGATACTAAATGCAATCTCAATGAATAACAGAGCAACAAAAAACAAAGTGTAATATGTATACATATTATATTTGAACACAGTTCTAACAAATTATATGCATAGAAAGCATATAGACCAAGTACAGTAGCGTATGCCTGTAATCCCAGCATTTTCAGAGGCTGAGATGAGACAATCACTTGAGCCTAGGAGTTTGACGAGATCGGGTACATTCAGGGTGGTATAGCCATAGATGAGCCTAGGAGTTTAAGACCAGCCTGAGTAACATGGTGAAACTCATCTCTACAAAATAAAAATAAAAATAAAAATTAGTTGGGCAGGGTGGTGTGTGCCTGAGTCCCAGCTGCTTGGGAGGCTGAGGTGGGAAGATCATCTGAGCCCAGGAGTCAGAGGTTGCAGTGAGCCATGATTGTGCCACTGCACTACGGCCTGAGTGACAGAGCAAGATCCTGTCTCAAAAAAAAAAAAGTGTGTGTGTATATATATATGTGTGTGTGTGTGTGTGTGTGTGTGTGTATATATATATATAAACAGTATTTGTATGCATATATTGTTATGTATGTGCATGCATACACACACATAAATATATTAGTAAAAAATGGTCTCAATCAAGGTATCCTTATACTATGGCAATACTTCTTTAGCTTTTGAACTATGCATTTCGTTAGTAATATGTTTTAATATACCACATTAGGTTAACTTCTAATCTACTTTTCATTGGTTGTGTGAATCACAATTCGATACTTGCTTAAAGATTGCTAGCAGGATGTAAATAATATATGTGTTTTGATACATTTTATTAGAAAATCTTAAGGCCTTTTGACTCTCCAGAAATTTTGGTCAATTGTGCACTGTCTTATGGATCAGATCAGGAATTTTATTTATTCATTTATTTACTCAGATAGTTGTTTAATATTTGTCCCATTTATTCACTTATTTGTGTTTCTTGTTTCTTCATTTTGAATGGGTAATATTTGTATGTAGTTCAAAATGTAAAAGATACACTAAAGTATACAGTGAAAAGAAAATTATCTCTCAGTTTCATTTTCTGTTAGATTTTTCATTTCCACTCTTACATTCTACTGTTCAATTTTATTAAAGTTTGTTATTGTTGTTACTTACATGTTCACTTTAAAAAATATTTAATTTACGCATCTAAATGATATGCCCTTTACTCTAGCTATTAAAATTTGGAAATCAGCATACATAGTACCTTATATATTTCTGTATATTTCTTTATTGACATCATGTCTATAACCACAAGCTGTGCTTTTCATCCTACTCAGTAAAACAATTAAATACTTCAATGTTCCTTGACTTACATTTGCCATCTTTCTCTTAGTCAATGACATGTATTTTCTGAGATTTTCTTCAAAATGAACTTAGAGTTCAAATGAAATTACCAGGAATTCTGGTTTCTGCTAAGTTCGAAACATGACTCCTTTGTCCCTATTGCTTTCATATCTGAATGGTAGTTTAGCTTGCTGTAACTGTCTTAGATCACACTTTCCTTCCTTGAAGATTGTCTATGTAGTTTTTCACTATCATTATAACACTGAGTATTGCTGTGGAGAAGTTGAAGGTCGGCCTACTTTTTCACCTTATAAAAGAATTAAATCTTTTTTTTTTTTTTTTTCTGGCTACTCAAAGCATTTATATATATGAAATCTGACAATCAGCTAACTTACAGGGTTTATTTTCTAGTAGATGGTTTTAGGTCAGCTTCTCCTGGGATATAACATTCCCTCTAAAGAAGTAAATTCGAGTGTTCCTTTATATCCAAAAAGTCATATTTTTTTAATTGAATCTCTAAATGTTTTTTCTTTGTTCCACTATTTACATCATACCAATTAGGAGATAATAGTTATGTGTTTATTAAATCTTGTTTGGAAAAAAATGCTTATTTGAATTTTCTTTGTATCTCGTTCAATTTTTTTTAATGTTCACTCTCTTTTGCTCAATTTTTAAGTCTCATACTTTGTTTTACCTACTGTGATTCTGGAAATGTCTATAATATTTCTGCTGCTTCTCATTTAACCTTTAGTTCTATGAGATTCTTTTACTTCTTATCACAATTATTTTCTCTCTGAACAGCTCATGTTTTCTTTTCTTGTCACAATTTCTTCCCTATGAAGACATATTTAATGGTCTGTTATTAAGCTAACTGCCTCAATAACTTTATAGTTAAGTTTGACATTTTCATTCTGACTTTTAGCAGATCTACAGCAACATTTTTGTGGTTAGTATTCTTCCTTTGGTTGGTTCTTCCTCTTCTTCCATTTCTCTCCTACTTTATTCTATTTACTTTGTATTAGTCTATTATTGTTTGGTTTGAATTATTTCTCTTCTTTGAACCAAGTAACTCTTCCTGTAAGAGAATGTAGGCTCATGTACTTGGTTGCCAGAATTTCCCTCATGTTTTAGGATTATTTGTGTCTCAGTGAAATCACCCCAGCCGGTCAAGATTAACACCACAGGGCTGTTCACAATGGTGGTATCTCTTTTCCTCCTTGCCACAAAAATATGTTCCTCTCTAGATAATATGGGGAGTCCATGTGTTCATTTATCACTGCCTGCCAAACTATCAAATCAGCAAGATCTTACAGTCTTTGCCGTAATTGTCACTGTTGAAGATATGACTGTTGCTTCCTACTTCAGGGTGTACTACTTACTTGATAAAGTGTACTATGTGTGCTTTTATAAGATTCCTAGCAATGAGTATGTTGAGCTATACATTTCTGCACTCATCATTTAACCTTCTAAACATTTAGAAATACCCCCGCCTCCCTTTTGCACTTCTGAGTTTTAGGTATCTCTTGTTCTTTGAAGTTGTCATTTTTATTTTGATCCTTATTTTCTATTTGTTTTTCATTGATTTCCAAGAGAAGAAAATGAAAACAAAGACTTCCTGTTGCAACTTAAAAATGTATGTTCTCTCAGATATTTAGAAACAAGAAAAAAAGCTTTGTTAGTCAAGAATTGTCCCATCTTATGTTGATTTCATCACTATGGAAAGGATGTAGTTGTACTTTCTCCCACTGTTTTTTGTCTAACACACATTATTAGGTAATTTAACTTTGCTCATGATTTTCTTATTCTCTCTATAGTCTGCATTTATTTTTATTCACTATAGATTTCTTTCACATAGTTCCTCTAATTTATTTAGTTTATAATTTTATTTCTATATGTTGATTTGTTATGTAACATTCATCAGGAATCACTATAATTCTTCCATCTCTTATGACTGACAGACTGGCAAAAATTAGTTCATATGGAAATAGAATCAAACGTTGTCATTTCCTGAATTTATACTTATACCTACAAATACTCACAATTCATAGTTTCTTCAAATACCAGTGACTTCCTATTTTTTTCTTTCCACCTAGCTTCCATTAGGCACCCACATTTCCTACCAGTCCTTCCCTTTTTCTTATATAAACCAAGTGTGGATTAATACTAAATCTAGACATGTTTTCCACCAAAATAATATGGGAACCCACTAAAATAATATAGATGAGTCTGTTCAATTTGTTTTGTCTGCTATAGGATTTTCCTTAATACTATAGGTCAGATGATTTTATAACTATTATATTAAGAAATAATTATTTCTGACTTTAATTTGCAGATTTGGAATTCTCTGCTGTATTTTTTGTTAATTTTACTTCTTGGCAGAATAATGAACTTTAATTAAAAATTAATGAGTCATTAAATGAATTATAAATTCATCAGTGAATCTCAGATGCAATAATGTTTTTACATTTTTCTTGAAAAAAATTCTTTTAACAAAACTGAAAGTTAAGTCCCAGATTTCTTTAAGAGTTATACAATTTTGGATATCACTTTATGATTTTTTAGATAGTTACATTTGAGAGAAAGAATCTTTTTTCAAAATACGTAATCTTCAACAATGGCTTTGATCTTAGTTTTAGTGCCCTGGAAATTCACAAAAGGAATTGAGCAAAGCAAGAGACAGGATTTTAGGATCTCTGATCTTGAAGAATGTCTACAGTTTTCTTTTGCGAAGATTATAAAGAATGATTGTACTGCAACTTCTGAATCACTTATGCTCAAGATATTGTTACATACATCTAAGATATCAGTAGCCTAAAGAATAGTGACCAGAGGGAAATGCAGAAATAAGAGAGAAACCAGATGAAAATCTGTATTTGAAAAGGATTACCTGACTAAATGTTGTTTCTGAATCCAAAGAGATAAAATCTCAATAAAGAAATAAAATAATAAGGCAAAACTTTTGTAAAAAATTGAGTAGGTATGAAGTGAATTAAAAAAAAAATGAAATTTGAAGGTTAAGCTGATTGCATTCTTTTATGATGCCTATTGCAGCAAATTGCTCATGCAAATTAATGCTGTTTGCATATTAATGGAATGATTATGAATGCAATTTTTATGTTATGGAATTACCAAAATTGATCTTGAAAAAGTGAGCTTTTAGCTGTTAGAATTTAATTTTAAAATCATAAAAACTTTAGCTAAATTCCATATTTAAATAAAAAAATGCTTCTATTTTCCAAGTTGTGCTAACCCAAATTATAAAAGTGAATTAACCAGAGTAGGTTATTATGATAAAAAGAACAGTCAAAATATATAAAGTTTCATGTAAAGTAAAACTTCATTTCTTGCTCATATCCCAATTTAGGCTCTTGCTTATACAGCGGTTCAGGTCAGGTTCTTATAGAACAGATTTTGATGTTGTAGGAAGAACATCAGTTATCACCCTACTGAGCCTGGAGAGGATGGAATTGTGAAAGGAATCCATCAGAATAATTGTCACTCAAAAATTGTAAAACACAATTAATCTTTTCTATAAAAAGAAATAGCAGATAGTTACACTTGACTCCATGCTGATTGAAATCCTGTCATAAAGCAGATGTTTGAGTTATCTTGAAAACAGAGTATAAAAGGGCATGTTAAATATTAAGCCTGATGTTCCCAGGAGAGAAGAGTGTTGTTAAATTACTAACAATCCTGGTCTATAAAGAGTGTATAATCTGTCTTTTGTATTTTAAAATTTAGGTTCTTTAAATAGAACATTTGGACATCTTTTTGAGTTGCAAAATTTTAACAAGATTTTTTTTTTAAAAAAGAGAGACATTTCTCTACATTAATCCTTGCTACTACTGAAGTGGAGCTTACAAAGGTCAGAAGTAGATAGAGCCTTCCTGCCCCTCCTTTTGCTGTCATACCTATGGAACAGCAGGGTCCTCCCAACGAAAGGGCAAGAGTGATGTTCCCTATAATGAATAGTGCTATTTTGTTACTTGACCTTCAAGACAGCCTGAAAATTTCAAGTCAGAGATCAGTGTGGAAAAGCAAATTGATGAGCAGGAACACTGTAATCTTAGCTGATAACTCTTTAAAAGGTAACCAAAGCTATTTCTTTGCTCCCTGGATACCGGTAAACTTTTCAAAGAACTTAAAAAAAAATCTGGTAGAGCATAAGGAAAAGTGAACATTTTGAGTGGCCTTTTCAAAACCACAAGTCATGTTAAGAATCTCGAGGCAGTCTGTCTTCACAAATGACTATTCAAAATGCTGAATATGCCCCAGATTAGAAATGAGCATTACGTAAGACTGTGTGTAAGCAAGAGCTTTGAGAATGGGGACTTACTGTTAAGTCCAAGAGAAGATCAGAAAGAAAAATAAATGTCAAAAGAGGAACAAAAGTCCACCAAAGACAGGACTAATCTAGTTCTCAACAGAATTTGGACTTGGGTCCAAGGGAGAATGTTCAGATATAAATCTGGGGAAAAACACACTTATAATAAAAGCAAAATAGAAAACTAAAAATATCTGAAATTTAAACCTCAAAAAGTAGAAACAGGAATAAAAAGGTTCATAAAATGTACTAGTTATTTTTATTTTTATTTTATCATAATTCCTACTTAAATCCTTTTGGCTTTACATGAACATGGAAATATTTCTAACAAGGGAAAGACAATCATTATAAACAATTGTGTTGTGTATTTAAAAATATATTTAGCCAAAAATCATTACTTATATGTATATACAATATAAAGATACAAATACTAAAGCAAGTGTTTTAAGGAGTAAACAATACAATTTATTTTATCCAAATAACAATAATTTAATCAATAGTTAATTTTGTTTCAGTGAATATTTCTGTAACTCAAATTAACTCATAGTAAGTGACTGGTAAAAGGGCATTGAAGTTATCATAAGTTGAAATTTGTGTTAATCCATATGGCATTTTCCCAATACGCTTATGTTTTCTGCTCCCAAGTAAAGCAATTAAAGACAAAGAATACTAAATGGCTGGCCTTAGCCAGCTAAGTACCATGCACAATGCCTGTTCAACCCCACGGTCTTCACTTTCACTTTGTCTTAGTTTGGCCACACATTCTGCTCAGAAAGTTCTTATCACACTGTTCCACCCGATATTTATACATTTTGCCCTTGCTTTTATAACTCAGTAATGCCATCCCTTCCTTATACAGTATTTGAACAAGCTGTTTTCACTTTTTTTTTTTTGGTCAAGGTAAACTCTTTTATTAATTCCAATATGTTTTGTTACTTATTAGGAGTTTAGGATGTTGTTTTAGCTGCGCTGGTATTTTTATTACTATTATGAGGATAATTAAGGCATTACTTAATGTTCTTGTTCCAATGATTCTTAGGATTTTAGTCGTTCTGCCTAAAACATGTTTCTTCATAGGTTTTGATATTTGTCATGCACATATTTGCATCATACGATTTTGTTACAAAATATGCATGTTGCATTATTGTAAACTGTCTGTATATAGTAAAATCAATAGGATTCACAAATGGTACTGTAATTGACTTCTACTATAATAATTGACTATAGCTAACATTATTGCTAGTAAAATTAAAACAAGAATGTCAAGTATCCTTGACCCTGATTTTTTTTTTTATTTTTTATGCTATAAAATACTCTCCTAGAAGGTCAGTATAAGAAAACATATAACAGTCAGGTGCAGTAGTATATACCTATACTCTTTGTATGCAGTAGGCTAAAGCAGAAGGATTGCTTGAGGCCAAAAGTTTGAGGCTACAGTGTGCCGTGACTGTACCTGTGAATTCCACTGACCTCCAGCATGGGCAGTAGAGTGAGCCCCCATTTCTTAAGAAAAAAATATGTCTTCAGGTACAATGAAATAAAATATGAAACTAAAGCCTACTTTTCAGTTATCTTCTTCTTATTTTGCTCAATACAAATTCCTGATCCTTGACAAGCAATTTCTAGTTTAGAAATGGAGCAGAAAATCTGTACTGAAACCACATGCTTTCATGAGTTATAATTATATGTTGGATTGTGCCTCATAACACATGTAAGAGTAATTGTATGTTTGAATCAATTCTACAAAATTGCATCCAGGCTACCATTGTATTTATAGTAATGGCATTGGCTTTTGTTTAAATTGTAAATACAACAACACTAAGTGGTCACAGGAGAAGAGGAAAATTACAATTATTTAATTCCTAATATATAATAAACTAAATATATGTGTAAAAGACTTGGATATGCTGATCTGGAGTAAACAGAAAATTATTCTGAGTGAGAGAAAAACTGAAAGGAAACTGAACACAGTTTGAAAACCCCTCTCCATCCATCACAAACTAATGACAACATTTAAATGACAAAACTGGGCAAAGTAGGTTGCTGTAACAAGCTTCAGAGCCGGTGGCACAGCTGAAAATGCAACATTTGTTCATTTCTTGAAACAGTGCTCTGACAGGATGATCTGAACTCGATTTATTTCTCACCTTGAGAAGACTTTTAAAAGCTGAGAAAGAATGATACCTATTTGATAGGACTTCTGCATCTACAGAAATCTACAGCCTCCTTCTGTCAACACTGGGTGTACTTTCTTCCATTCATCACAAAACCTGGTTAATTATTTTACTCCTAATACAATCACCTGTTTAAAGCTAGTTCTTTATGGTTTTGGATCTTTTTTATTTATTTTTTTTCTTTCTGGCAACTCATTTGTTAAAAGAGTGCAGATTTGGAAAAGGGTTGATTAAACATATACTCTAGTGACACACTGGGTACTGGGCACAAAGAGAGTAACTATAAAGACAAAATTATCACAGCTTTGCCTTTATTCTCTGCGGTAAATCACGTGTAAAATGTAATCTAATCCCATTAGATTCTGAAGATTTACCATGGAAGCCAGAATGGTTTCCAGCCAAAAATATTAATAATATTTTTATTTGATCTTATTACAGTAGAACTAATAATTCACATATGCAAAAGTTTTTTTAAAAAAATCTTTATTAATGTCTCCTTCTGGTTTTGCCATTTATTAATTGTGTAAACATATGTCTTTATTGGTAAAATTAATATTTTAAAAATATTCAAGTTTTAAAGTATCTAAACTCTCTGATGAAAGAGAAGTTAACTTCTAGAGTTATCTAAATTGCATCTTCTTCTTCCATTTTAACCATTAAGATATCAGTTAAAATAAATGATTTATTTCTCATAAATCCACATTTTCAATGGGGATAGTGATTCTCTCTCACTCTCTCTTTCTCTCTTTATTTCCATGCCTAGAATTCTCAGATTGGCACTTTTGGTTATAGTAGATACTAGTAAAATATAGAAAACACTTTCAGACTCCAATAAACTGGCAATATAAAAATTTGGAAAGGAAGAGGTGAGAAATAAGTGGGCCCTCTCCACTTTCTTCACAAAGACTGGCGTTATTTCAGTTTCAAAGCAGCAATAGTGGTGAGAATTTCTCATGCATTCAAGACAATTTTTACTTTATCTGTGACAATTAGCATTGTCTGTAAACTATGCACACAGAGTACATTAGTTAATTAAATTAAATTAATTATATGAGATATGTATCTGGCATTATATTTAGTGTATTGCAATTGTTCTTATCACTTCCTTCACTTAAAAGCATAGCATAGTAATTTTTTGAGTACATACTACACAAAACACTTTGCAAGGAAAACATTTGACATTCAAAGATACACATCTATTAAGTCTTAATGATTCACTCTCAAAACACTAACTTTTGTTGTCAGGATGTATTACCACTGTATTACGCATGAGAAACTAAGGTTAAATGACATTGTGACTAGTTTAAGTTTAAAATGTTAATAAGTGGTAAAACTGATATTTAAATGGTAGAGTTAGCAGAAACTATTAGCCAGTAAAAGCAGATAAAAACAGGCCAGTCTTAGCGCCAAAGAAAAAAAAATGCAGTACTCTATGCCAGATATTAAGTTGTAAGTTGTACCTTAGCTTGGGTTTCATTCAGGAATTGACAAAGTATTAATAAACATTAGGCAGCAATTGGGGATTGGTGAGAGTTTCTTTTTGAAATTAGGAAGGTTGTAAACACCACTGAACCCTCTCAGGATAAAACATCATGGATCACATCTAGATTAATTGGTGGTTGAGGGTTATGGTTTCCTGGCATCTTCACCGACTCTTTGAGCAGTTGACCCTTGAACAACTTGGAAGTTTGAACTGTGAAGGTTGACATATGTGGATTTTGCTTTTACCTCTGCCACCTGTGAAGCAGCAAAACCTCCTCTTCCTCCTCCTCCTCAGCCTACTGAATGTGAAGACATTGAGGATGAAGACATTTGCGATGATCACTTCCATTTAATGACTAGCATATATATTTTCTCTTCATTAATATTTTCTTAATAACATTTTCTTTTCTCTCACTTACTTTACAGTAAGAATGCATTACGCGATACATGTAACATACAAAATGTGTTAATCAACTGTTTATGTTACCATTGAGACTTCCAGTCAGCAGTGGGCTATTAGTAGTTAAGTTTTTGAAGAATCACAGGTATATATATATGTGTGTGTGTGTGTGTGTGTGTGTATACATATATGTATGTGTTTTTGTGTGTGTCTATATACACTTAAATATATGTATATGTATGTCTGTGTGTATATATGTATGTATATATATACATACATATATATGTGTGTGTGTGTGTGTGTGTATACACACACACACACACACTTAACTGAACGGAGGATTCTTAACCCCCTCATTGTTCAAGGATCAGCTGTTATTACATAAGGGATTGGGGTTGTTTTATGCATTGTTATTGGTTGTGCAACTGCCTATTAACAAAAGACCATGACATCTGAGGAGGAAAAAGGGAGAATTTTATTTTCTGAAACATCAGTGTGCGGGTTGGAGAGGCACACCCTTCAGTACAAGTGAAAGTGTGCTCGGAGGGTCTGGCTTAAATAGGAAAGTTCTCACCTCAGTTCTCAATCAGATCCATTGTTGAAAATGAAGGATTCAAACTTGTTCAGTTCTGTTTGGTCAAAATAGTCAGGCTCTGATTGTTTTCAAGCCCTAAACCAAAATTTCTTTTAGATGTTTATTTCAAACAGCCATGGGGTGGGGGCAGTTTAAATCTGCCATTCATCTTGGCACTAACAAGAGGAACTGCTTTGGCTTGATTATAGAAAGGGAAATCCTGTGGCACTTTTGCAACATCTTTCCAAGAACACAGAGTATGTGACAGTTCCCACACCCAGACATGGCCACCTGACTCTATTTTAACTTTGAGCAACTCAGTTAGCCACGGAGTTTCTATTTCGTCTGTCAGCTGGAGGCATACTTTAACACTGTGTGACTTGATGATGCTGAAAATTCTGATTCGAAACTGTCAAGAGGCAGTTTTTCATTTACTGTTAAGAACTTAGCATTTTGTTCAGGAAATACAATTTTGATTGACCAAACTTACAAAATAGAAAATTAAAGAGAATTATAGCATAATTGATTACACTTGTCATCTGAAGAAAGTAGAATTTCTAAATTGAGTTCTTTAATATCCAAATAGCTTCATTTGTTGCCTACTTTTAGGTATATCTTGTTCTTTCTGCTTAAAAATGATATCACGCCAGTTAGAATGGCGATTATCAAAAAGTTCAGAAACAACAGATGCTAGAGAGGATGTAGAGAAATAAGAACATTTTACACTGTTGGTGAGAGTGTAAATTAGTTCAACCATTGTGGTAGACGGTGTGGCGAATCTTCAAGGATCTAGACCCAGAAATACCATTTCACACAGCAATCTCATTACTTGAGTATAATCCTATATACTCAAAGGATTATAAATCATTCTACTATAAAGACACATGCACACATATGTTTATTGCAGCATTGCTCACAGTAGCAAAGACTTGGAACCAACCCAAATGCCTATCAATGATAGACTGGATAAAGAAAATGTGACACATATACACCATAGAATACTATGCAGCCATAAAAAAGGATGAGTTCATGTACTTTGCAGGGCCATGGATGAAGCTGGAAACCATCATTCTTAGCAAACTAACACAGGAACAGAAAACCACTGCATATTCTCACTCATAAGTGGGAGTTGAACAACAAGAACACATGGACACAAGGAGGCAAACATCACACACTGGGGCCTGTTGAGGGGTTGGGGGGCTAGAGGAGGGATAGCATTAGGAGAAACACATAATGTAGATGACAGGTTGATGGGTACAGCAAACCACCATGGCACGTATACCTATGTAACAAACCTGCACACACTGCACATGTGTCCCAGAACTTAAAGTATAATAACAATAATAAAGTTATTTTTCCCTGACTCAGAATAATACAGCTTTTTTGCCTTCCTTTGCATAGCATCCTTTTCCTGTCTTCTTTATGCCAACATGCAAAGTGGAATGAGTATATTAATATTTGTGGCAAACTTGGAACACTCATGGTTAGCCTGCACTGACTGTTTCCAATGAACATTTCCATCTTTAATATTAACTCAATCTTTGTCTTATTTCCAACAATCAAGGAACTAATTCCCTAGCTAAAACTACACATAGACACAATTTCTGTTTAAAATTTGAATGATTTGTTCAATTTCAAATGCCTGCAATCTTAAGCTGTATAAAGTGTGGTAAATACATTTTTTTCAATGGAAGTTGTTACCGAGAATTTCCAAGAGAATACATTATTGGTAGGACTAAAATTTTGTTGAAGAATAACTTGTAATTACAGAACATGGAAATGTCACCAACCAAGAGTAATTGTGTCATAAACTAATCAATATTTGTATAAAATAACACAATTTGAAAGAGAATTTGACTAGAAAATTTGAAGACCTTGGTCCTAATGTCATTTCTGCCCTTCACTGACTACATGACATTAAGAAAGTGCTTTTTATATCCTTGCATCCCATTGTTCTAAACAGTCAGGTGGATGAATATTCCAGGATTTCTTTCTAACTCTAAATTACCATTTTTAATTAATATATTTGCATATGAAAGCTTACTTTTTCACTTGCTGCTTTTAAAACACAATAGTGCTGGTTTTAAAACACGGTTAATGTTCATTAAATATCAACCATGCACACAGCGTGTACTTGAAACGAGTATTTCTAGGCACATTATATTACATAATGCCATGGTTACGAAAATATTTTGTAGTAATAACAAAAACATTATAATATCTAAATTTTATATTCTAATATCTAAATTTCTATAATTGTTGGGAGTATATTTAGAGACATTATTTAATATGTACTGCATCAAAAATCTATAAAACAGGATGGCATCATTATCCTCATATTATTAACAAAGGATGTGAGGCTTGAACTTACAGAAAGGCTTCCAGTTATTAAGCAGCATTTTAATTGTAATTATAAGCATAAAAATATATATTCATAATTCAAATGTTGCTTTTCATTGCTCTAGTCCACCTATTATTTACAAAAATATTAATAATACTAATAATAAACCTACATGTAGTTACTTATTTTTCTCAATGTAATGTGTATTTGGATATGAAATATTATAATTATGATAATTCGTGTTCAAAACTGAAAATTGTTCAAATCGTTCCCGTTTTTCTTAAATGGAGATACAGTGCTTCATCATAGCCTATACCTATTTTTTTTTTCATTTGCAATATACACAAAAGGTTTCTATACAGTAAGAACCAAATTATGCTTTGTGTGGGTGTGTGTATTCATTTAAATTTGACAGCGAATATCACCAAAACTTACAGAAAAAAAGGTCAAATAACAAGTTTATTTACTCTTATGTATTTTGGGTAGAATACTGGGGAGAATTCTCAGCTACTTTTGCATATGTGGCCATGGACCTGCCAATCACAAAACAGTGATAGCACAGAAATAAATGAACTGTACATGTATTGTTAGAGGCATTCTGGTATTCAGTCAAATAAACTCAATTACATTTCGGTAGGCAGACAAGTCAATGTATCACAACAGATGGATGAACAAAGGTGATCATGGAGATAATTTAAGAACAAAAGACACAATATAATTGAAATTATTTTGGGGTGAGTTCCAGAGCATGAACCAAAATGCACATAGTAAAAAAGCTAGTTCCTCAACAAACAGTATGTAAAAACCACTGAGACTTTTCATTCTTCAGTTGTAGAATAATGTCTATCAATATAAAAAAAATTAATCATTCAAAATTAACTGGGTTTCTGAATCATATAGTATGATAGGTTTTTATCACTTGTAGTAATGAGAAAATAACTCAGTTCTATTGCTATTAATAAGAAATCAACAAATATGAAAAATGAAGTTACAAAATTATGTGTAATTATTGAGACTATTAGTGTTTCTCTAGTACATACATATAGATTTAGATGGAATACTAAATATAATAAATTTTAAAAAGACATTGTTTTAAATCCATTACAAAAAAAAATTCTGAAAGCTCAGTCATGTTAGAGTTTATTACATTGATTATATTCAGAGACAATTCATCAACCCTGTTCAAATTACAGCCTATACATTGATTTTTTTCAGTAGACTTAAAAAACAAGTGCTATTGATTTATCTGTCTATCTATCTATCTATCTATCTATCTATCTATCTATCTATCTATATAAAATTTTATATAAAGATATAGGATATATATACTATATAATATAGTGTGTATATATATACTATAAAGGTATAGGATACAGAATAAAAGACATATTTGAGCAGATGCTGAAAAGAAAATTTTCAGTATTTCAGTATTTTATAACTCCAACATGTTTACTTTGGAGGTCTTTTTGTTGTTGTTGTTAAAATATCTTCCACCTCTTGAATTTTAATAAGACTTTATAGTCATGCTTCCATATCTGGGGCAGGTTAGTTCCAGAACTCCCCACAGATCCCAAAATGCACAGATGCTCAAGTCCCTTATATAAAATGGCATAATGTTAGGATATAACCTATGTACATCCTCCTGTGTACTTTACATCATCTCTGGAGGACTTATAATAATTAATACAATGCTTATGCACAAACTTCATTTGCATGAATTCAACATAGTATTTGGTTAACAGCAAATTTGTTTTGCTGTTTAGAACTTTGTAGATTTTTTTTCTGAATATTTTTGATCTGTGATTAGTTGAATCCATGGATTCTCAACTCATGGATATGGAGGTACGACTGCATTTAGTTTGGCTTCCAATATGGCAAATGATATGGTTTGGATCTGTGTCCCTGCTCAAATCTCACGTTGAAATGTAATTCTCAGTGCTAGAGGTGGGGACAGGTGGGAAGTGATTAGATCATGGGGGTGATTTCTCATGAATTGTTTAGCACCACCTCCCTAGTGCTGTTTTTGTGATCGAGTTCTCATGAGATCTGGTTATTGAAAAGTGTATAGCACTTCACACCACCAACCCCTCTCTGTGCTCTCTCTCTCTCATCCTCCTACTCTGGCCATGTTAATTGCCTCACTCTCCCTTTGCCTTCTGCCGTGATTATAAGTTTTCTGAGTCCTCCCTAGAAGCAGAGCCACTATGCTTCTGCCACAGCAGAAGCCTGCGGAACCATGAGTCAACAAACATCTTTTATTACATATTATGCAGCCTCAGGTATTTCTTTATAACAACGGGAGAATGGACTAGTTTAGCAAGGTATTAGTACACACTTCCAGATGGTAGCTTAAGAAATTCCACAGATCCACTCCCCAGGAAAACAAGCAAAACTGGGTCAACTATTGAAAAACCATTTAAAGTATCTGGAGTTTATCCTAAAGGCCTAAAGCAAATGAAGAAATATTTATTTAAGAAAAGCTGTTAAAACTCTGTAAGAACAGCCAAAATCTGTGATATTTGATCTATGGCCTATTACCCACTTTATGAGTCCATTTTCTTTTCTTTATTTTTTAATTATTATTATTATTATTATTATACTTTAAGTTCTAGGGTACATGTGCACAATGTGCAGGTTTGTTACATATGTATACCTGTGCCATGTTCATGTGCTGCACCCATCAACTCGTCAGCACCCATCAACTAGTCATTTACATCAGGTATAACTCCTAATGCCATCCCTCCCCCCTCCCCCCTCCTCCCTCCCCATAATAGGCCCTGGTGTGTGATGTTCCCCTTCCAGAGTCCAAGTGATCTCATTGCTCAATTCCCACCTATGAGTGAGAACATACGGTGTTTGGTTTTCTGTTCTTGCGATAGTTTGCTGAGAATAATGGTTTCCAGCTGCATCCATGTCCCTACACAGGACACAAACTCATCCTTTTTTATGGCTGCATAGTATTCCATGGTGTATATGTGCCACATTTTTTTTAATCCAGTCTGTCACTGATGGACATTTGGGTTGATTCCAAGTCTTTGCTATTGTGAATAGTGCCGCAATAAACATACGTGTGCATGTGTCTTTATAGCAGCATGATTTATAATCCTTTGGGCATATACCCAGTAATGGGATGGCTGGGTCATATGGTATTTCTAGTTCTAGATCCTTGAGGAATCGCCATACTGTTTTCCACAATGGTTGAACTAGTTTACATTTCCACCAACAGTGTAAACATGTTCCTATTTCTCCACATCCTCTCCAGCACCTGTTGTTTCCTGATTTTTTAATGATTGCCATTCTAACTGGTGTGAGATGGTATCTCATTGTGGTTTTGATTTGCATTTCTCTGATGGTCAGTGATGATGAGCATTTTTTCATGTGTCTGTTGACTGTATGCATGTCTTCTTTTGAGGAGTGTCTGTTCATATCCTTTGCCCACTTTTTGATGGGGTTGTTTGTTTTTTTCTTGTAAATTTGTTTGAGTTCTTTGTAGGTTCTGGATATTAGTCCTTTGTCAGATGAGTAGATTGCAAAACTTTTCTCCCATTCTGTAGGTTGCCTGTTCACTCTGATGGTAGTTTCTTTTGCTGTGCAGAAGCTCTTTAGTTTAATTAGATCCCATTTGTCCATTTTGACTCTTGTTGCCGTTGCTTTTGGTGTTTTAGACATGAAGTCCTTGCCCATGCCTATGTCCTGAATGGTATTGCCTAGGTTTTCTTCTAGGGTTTTTATGGTATTAGGTCTAACATTTCAGTCTCTAATCCATCTTGAATTAATTTTCATATAAGGAGTAAGGAAAGGATCCAGTTTCAGTTTTCTACTTATGGCTAGCCAATTTTCCCAGCACTATTTATTCAAAAGGGAATCCTTTCCCCATTGCTTGTTTTTCTCATGTTTGTCGAAGATCAGATGGCTATAGATGTGTGGTATTATTTCTGAGGACTCTGTTCTGTTCCATTAGTCTATATCTCTGTTTTGGTACCAGTACCATGCTGTTTTGGTTACTGTAGCCTTGTAGTATAGTTTGAAGTCAGGTAGCGTGATGCCTCCAGCTTTGTTCTTTTGACTTAGGATTGTCTTGGCAATGCGGGCTCTTTTTTGGTTCCATATGAACTTTAAAGCAGTTTTTTCCAATTCTGTGAACAAAGTCATTGGTAACTTGATGGGGATGGCATTGAATCTATAAATTACCTTGGGCAGTATGGCCTTTTTCAGGATATTCATTCTTCCTATCCATGAGCAAGATATGTTCTTCCATTTGTTTGTGTCCTGTTTTATTTCACTGAGCAGTGGTTTGTAGTTCTCCTTGAAGAGGTCCTTTGCATCCCTTGTAAGTTAGATTCCTAGGTATTTTATTCTCTTTGAAGCAATTGTGAATGGAAGTTCATTCCTGTTTTGGCTCTCTGTTTGTCTGTTACTGGTGTATAACAATGCTTGTGATTTTTGCACATTAATTTTGTATCCTGAGACTGCTGAAGTTGCTTATCAGCTTAAGGAGATTTTGGGCTGAGATGATGGGATTTTCTAAATATACAATCATGTCATCTGCAAACAGGGACAATTTGACTTCTTCTTTTCCTAACTGAATACCCTTTATTTCTTCCTCTTGCCTTATTGGCCTAGCCAGAACTTCCAACTTCACACTGCTACAAATAACTACCTGAGACTAAGTAATGTGTAAAAAAAAGAGGTTTAATTGACTCACAGTTCCATATGGCTGGGGAGGCCTCAGGAAACTCACAATCATGCAGAAGGTAAAAGGCAAACAAGGCATGTACTACATGGTGGCAGGAGAGGGAGAGAGCCCAGCGGAGTGGGGCGGAACTGCCACACACATTTAAATCATCAGATATCATGAGAACTCACTATCATGAGAACAGCATGGGGAAAACTGGCCCTATGATCCACTCATCTCCCACCAGGTCCCTGCCCTGACATTTGAGGATTACAATTTGACATGAGATTTCGGTGGGGAACGAGAGCCAAACCATATCACCACCTTTCCCACCTGCCCCCAGCTCAGCTAAATGAAAGCCTTACTCCAGGTGGGTGTGGCTAAAAAGATGGAGCTTGCTTTCCCCCACTCTCCTTAGGTTACTATATCTCACTTGGAGGGGCAAGACAACAGCATTTCTCACCCTGTCCACGTGAAACACAATAGGCTAAATTTCTAGTAAGTGCTGTCAAGTGTCTTGGGCTGTTTTCTTGCACCAAATCTCTACCCATAGGAGAGAGATTGTTCCCTACGTTGATAGGCTGAAGGTACTGAATTCACAAATGTCCTTGCCCTAGCTCATTCAGACAGCAAACCTTGTAAGACCAGAGGTACCACTCCACTCAGAACCCAGAGTAATGACTTCAAGATTTTTATCCAAGGGGGAAAATAGTCCATAAAAGAGAGTTTTTAAACTCTTCCCAAAGACAATGACTTTATTTGAATCAGAGGAAGGAGAGGTTAAAGCATATGGTTCTTGGAAACAACTGCTTTCTTTAATTTAGAGCAACAAGGTTAACCATAGCAAAGGTAGTACACCACCGAGAATCAGTGAAAGAGACAGCTAAGTAAAGTCCTCCTGGGTTTAGTACAAACCTAAAGAAATGACCCAAAAGCTACCAGGACCTAAATGTAATTGGATCAGACTACTGAGGAATGTATTCCCCAGGGCATTGTTTCAAACGATAGAGCAATCCACTAGTAATTAGTAAAAGACTAATAATAAATAAGTAGATGACTGAACAGACATTAGGGAAAAAGGCAATCAAAAAGACAACCAGTAAAACCACTGATGAGAGAGTGACTGTGAGTACTCCCAAAGCCCTACTCTTCATGGAGCTACATAAAAGCTTCATTCACACACTAAAAAAACTTCCCAAAACTAGCTGCAAGACAAACTTCTTTAAAATAGCTTATCTACAAATAGTTTAGCGAAGTCACAAACAAGTAATCAAGCAAACAATAAACAAAGCAAACCTCAGAGAGGATGAAGGGGATCAATATACAGAGTTACTATAATATATTGTATTAAGCGCCCAGTGCTCAACCAAAAATTGTGAGACAACCAAAAAAGTAAGAAAGTTGCATCAGGCAACAGAAACTGCCTGTGAAAAGGACCTTACATCAGTTTTAACAAAGCCTTCAAAGTAGTCATTATAAATTTGTTCAAAGAACTAAAGTAAACCAGTTTTATGGAAGTAAAAGAAGGCATGAATATGTCACGTTAAGTAAAGAATATCAATACAGAGACAGACAAGATAATTTTAAAAATGCAAATTCTGTAGATGAAAAGTACAATAATTTACAAATTCACTAGAAAGGCTCAACACTACATTTCAATTGGCACAAGAAAGAATCAGCAGACTTGAAGATAGATTGACAGAGATAATGCTATTGAGAAAGAGAAAAAAAAGTGAAAAAAATGAACAGAGCCTCAAAGAAGTGTGGAATACTTTAAAGTCCAAGATATGCATAATGGAAGTACCAAACAGAGAAAGAGAGAAAAAGAAAGAAACAAAAAATTCTGAAAAAATAGTAAGTAAAATAACTGATTTTACTGAAAAACATTTATCTACGTACATATCCAAGAGCTTGATTAACTCAACATAATCACAGAGGTTCATGCCCAGACATAGCACAGTAAAAACATGAAAGACAAAAGTAAAGTGTTTATTTGTGTGGACCTAAAGGAAAATACTGAGGTAAACTTAATATCAGTAGAGAGTTAACGGCTTAAAATATATATGAAATATGATGGCCTAAAATATATATGAAACTATATATATATATTTTTTCTTTCCACATTTTTGTACATTACCTGGGGGTTTCTTCTCTTCATATCTTGCTGCTTGGAGTCTCTCACGCAGCTGTGTTTATCCGGGAGCATGACAAGGTTACCATGTTTGCTTTAACATGATTTCTTTCTTGTGATATTGCATAGAGGCAGGTTAAATCATTTGTATTTTAGCTAACTTTCATCAGAATAAATCCAGAAACACAGTGCTGCAATAGATTTATTTGTGGCCTAGTTATCATATTAGAATAATAGAACATTTTTCTTATTCTGCATTGTTTTTATTGTTACACATGTAGCATGATAATTTGGAGCAATAATTAATTTTAAAAAGTGTATCAGTTCTTTACATGAAAATATAAGTTCCTAGTGAGCAAGGTATTTTTATCTATTTTGTTCCTTGTTGTTATCTCCACTGCCTAAAGTAGTGCCTGGCCTATGAGTAGAAATGAGTTCAATATTCATTAAATGGATGAATTTTTTAAAAGTGGCGGCAGATAGTAATGAATTCATGTATTCCAAAATCATATTGGGAACAAATGTAATTATGATATCCAGAAAATGTAATTTGTGAATGCCTGTTTCAATAACCAGACAAAAAAAATCACACACAGATTGCTAAACAAGATGCCTAAGATACATTTGTATAGTGAATATTGATGAATATTTATTTACAATTCTACGTTTTGTCTACCCTCTAACTTTGATTAAGTAATTCAGTCTTTCTTCCTTTGTTATTTATTTCTTAAACATGCATGTACACTAGCCCGCAGGTTTCCATAACTTCAGCTATTTCAAATACCATGAAAAATGAGCTTATTGAACACAATTCCCTTCATTCTATTTTTAAAACAAATATATAAATTATATTTTCAGTGCTGATTAGTGTGGAAAAAGTGGCATCTCATAAAAGGAACAAATAAATCATCTTTCTGTCTTGTTACTGTTTTAAAAGTGTCATTTCTGAAACTCCCTGAAATATTTTAAGCATACATATTTAGATCTCAAAATATATACTGCTTAAGCAAATTAATTTTTATTTTAAATAATAACTTTTATAGCTCAATTATAAATGCTTGAAGTAATCAATGCAATCATCCTATTCATATAACAAATTAGGATTTAATGTACATTATATTCAATTTAAGCTTCATCTACAGTATAATTTCGAGTGAGGCAAATAATTATTTTGTATATTGCAAAATGCAAATCTCTTGTTTAAAAAGCTGAAGAAACACACATTTTATCATGCATGAACCCTACTAGGGATCCTGATATCCCTTTAACTTGCGCCTCATGATAATTGTTACTATCTTGCTAACTCTTTATTGAACATATATTCAGTCCATTCCACATAGACTATTAACTGTTTCTGAAGCATTGCCTTTTCAAGTCTTTGGTTTGTATACTTACTGCACCTTTGAAATAAATACTTCATGATTATATATGTATGTATACATATTATATATATGTGTGTGTGTGTGTGTGTGTGTGAGAGTGTGTGTGTGTGAATAAGCTATTTCATCACTATTCCATTATTGATTGGCACATTGGTAACTGGATATTGTCCCAATTTTCTAAGCTCATTTGCATGGTAGTAAGTTAACTTGCTCCCAGATGTGCAAATGTTTGACTTGTCTTTTTTCTTCATGTGACAATCAATCTTTTATTTTATGTTCAAGCATAATCTACTTTACTCAAACTATAGAATATTTTAAACAAACATTATAAAAATAATAAACATATCCAAAATGTTCAGCATTCTTACTTAACAGGTGACTGAAACATGCTTAGACAACTATGTTACAGCCTCAATTTCTTCTCATACTTCCTGTATTTCAAACACCTATTTTTTAGCACAGTTTCACAGAACAGTTCACTATTACTAAAACACCTCACCGCTTAAGTATCATTGCCCTTCCATTTTTTACATCTCTCATCTCTAATCCTCTTTGCTCATTCCTAAATAATGAAATTCATTTCACTTTTCAAGGATAAACTACAATGACAACTTCCCTTAGCAGCTCCAGAAGAGTTAATTTTCTCCTCCTTGGTGACATTAAAGAACTTTATGTACAAATTCTTATAGTAGTTACTATATTCTAAATATTATTATGTATTTGTCCACAATATACTTTGGAAACTTCAAGGGTAATGAGCATTTCTTATCAATATTTGAATCCTCATGACTTAGCCCAGTGCAGATTTTAGAGTTATTGCAGAAATACCTTGCCTAATAAGACAAGAAATAAATGGATATCATAATATGTAACAATTTAAAAGTACTCTAAATTGGGGGAGCTCTATTATACAACACAAATGATATAATTGAGTACAGAACTTGTCTGAATAAGTTGGTTTTAATCACTTGAGGTGTTGCTGTACCAAATACTATACAGCTGCTATGGACTTAATGCTGGTGTTACACCTAAATTCATGTTAGAACTTAATATTTGATGTGATAGTATTAACAGGTGGGACCTTTAAGACATGATTAAATTATAAGGACTCTGTAACTGGGAACGTAAGTATTAAAAGTAAATTTTAATCACCCAGTTTCTTTTTCTTATTTTCTTTCCCTCTTATCCCATCATTCTTCCCTTCTCTAGACACTCCCTTCCTCCAAAGTATGCTAATCTAGTTATGTTCTTACTTAAGAATTTCCAGAGGCTGATCTTGATACAAACCAGGCATAGAGCCCTGATTGTGGAATCCTCCTCCCTGGTGGAAGTGGCGAAAAATTACTCCACCACAATCAGGCTAATGTCAAGATAATGCCAGCCAGACCTCCAGATGGGCAATTACCCAAGATAGCCGACAGAACAAAGACACACAGACCCTGCATCCTGCACCACTCTTACATGTCTCCCTTGCCAAGTTTCCCTTAAAAAACCTTATGATGAATTTTAAAATTTAAGATGGTATATAAGAACACCAGTTGCCATCTTCTTGGTTTGCTGGTTCTTCAATTAAACTTACTTTTTCTCCTAGCAACACTTGCCTCTCATGGTTGACTTTTGAGCAGCAAGCAGCCTATTCTGGGTCCAGTTACAACTCCACCCTCATAAATGGAATTACTGCCTTTATCAAAAAGGCTCAAAGGACCTTCCTTGCCCCTATTTACTATGTAAAGACACAGAAAGAAGGCAGAGAGCAAGCCCTTACCAGACACCAAATCTGCTGGTACCTTGATCTTGGACTTTCTAACCTTCACCACTGTGAGAAATGCATTCCTGTTGTTTATAAATTCCTCAGTCTAAGGCGCGTTGTTATATCCGCCCTAACAAACTAAGACAATGACTTTCCATTTATTGGAGATAAAGAACACATACATTATTGAGAGTGTCAAATACAGCATTTTAAAATAGAGTCTATCATTTAGTTAAATGAGAATGTAAGACACATTGACTTTGCTAAATTTAATGATCCTGTACATAAAATGCCTTAAGAGAAAATGATTAAATTTTACTAAATGATGATAATAGTTAAGATCCTCTAAAATTCATACGGTTGAGTGTCCTGATTCTTGGTCATAATAACTTGTAAATAATTAGAATATTATTATGTTATTTCACCTACAAATATGTAAAACTAAAATTTCAAGTTGCATGTTTCAAATTAGATGTGAAGAGAAATTTCAGTAAATTGAATCTGTTCCAGCAAAAAAAAAAAAAAAAAACCATGGAGGATGCTAGAATATGTAAAAACAATGTATATACCACTATGCATTAGATTCCTATACAATATTTACTATGTGGATACACTGATGTTTAAATATTTTACTTAGAAGATAAAATAGTAAAAAATAGTGGCAACCATTAAAATTTGATGAGGGTATATTATCATTTACACAAAAAAGGGTTATTCCTGATACTTTGTATAATGAGGGTTGATGCTATCTCTGAAGCAATTTATCCAGGGCACTGAGAAACATGTAGAACTTCGAGTTAGTGTCATTTAAAATAAGCAAACAGTCTTATTTTGACTACTTGCCACTTACCTAATAGTCTGTAGCTAGGATAAAGTCTTTTTCGGATTCAATATTTCTCACAAGCAAGATTCCAACTAAAATCCAGCAGTCAAAAATGTTAGTCAAACATCTTTGACTACTCCACTTGCAAAAGTTGTCATTTTGGCACTGCACAATTCAAAGTGTAGGAGAATTGTAGAAGAAGGAATACCATACAGAAGAACAGATGGGCAATGTAATCAGAGAGATGGAAACTCTTAGAAAGAACCAAAACGAAATAAAAGAATTCAACAATGCTGTGACAGATATGAACAATGAGCCAGTAGCACAACTAGCATTCGCATCTTGGTTTCGAATTTTATTCTCCAGTAAAGGAAGCCAAGAAACCTTGAATAGATGGCCAATTCTAGTTGCAGCAGGAAATAAAAAAGATGAACGTAGGCATCTTTTAGTGTCATAAAGTAAAGTACTCATAAATTAAACCCCCTAAATGATGGGAGTATGTCAAAGAGACAGTGGAGCCAACTGAAAGGGAAACCAAGAGTCAAATCTAGAGCAGCATGAGAAACAAAATAACATAGCATTGGATTTTAATCCAAATTACAAAGTAAATATCTATGCATTCACACAAATGTAAATAAAAGGTGGGAAAAGAAATCTCTCAAAGTAGAAAAATTCCAAATAATTTCTATAGGTTCTCTGCCCTGGAGGAAGTGGAGCATAACTTTTAAGTGTTAGCTGCCCATAATGACTTCCTTCCAAAGAGTATGGAAAGACAGAGCAACAGTAAATTTACCATACAGAAGCCTGACAAACATGACCTCTGCCAGACAATTAAGGTTAACAGTGACATTTTATGTTGATAGTATTAATCATTGATATTAAATAATGAAATTGTTACTTTACTTCTGTGGTCCTCCCAGAGAAGTGGAAGAAGACAAAGCAACAAAATGCAATGTAGGATCCTGGATGGAGTGCTGGAACATGAAAAAGACATTAAGTAAATACCAAGAAGATCTGTATAAACTTTGAATTTTAGTTAATGATAATGTATCAATATTAATTCATAAATTATAACAAAAAATGTAATGTAAGATATTAATATTAGGATTAGCTTGGTAAAAGGAATATCTGTATAGTCCTTGCAATTTCTTTGTAGATCTAAAACTACTTTTAAAAATAAAAAGTTACTTAATAAAACAAACTTAAAATATATTATAAGTAATGTTTACGTTGACTATATATTGAAAAATGTATTGGGTTAAATAGAATGTATTATTAAAATTAACAACAACAAAAATAATATATACCCAAGACTTTTGAAAGGTCTGTTTGCCCCTTATGGAATGACATGGTAAAAACGTTTTATAGCATGACAAAAAGTAAAATGTTAACATGAAAAGTAGAGCAGACAAAGTTGACTGGAAATATGTCTTGATTATCTTTGCATCCTAATTTCTACAATGTCTTAATGCTTGGTTACATTTTTATTTTCCATAAATTTCATAAGACAATGAGTATTTTTTGTAAACCTCTGAATTTTAAAGTCTTCAAATAAATTAATGTGACAGTCATAATTCCTAACTATACAATAACCAAGCTAATAGCTACTTTACTTTGACAGTGGATGCATCCTCATTCTATGCATATGTCTTTGTTTCTGTTCTCTTAACTGACAGCAAAGCAACCCAGTAGGTCTTATTTTCCTTATACTATGCCTGCCCATGAATTTCTCCTCATCTGTGTTCCATTCTTAGCATCATCAATGAATATAACTAAAAATACTATTAAACTAGACATTTTTGGTTAATTTATTTTAAAACAACATTTATATAATTTGGTTAATTCAGCATAAAATTGTGCAGGTGCACTATGGTTCAAATAATATAATGTCCAGGCTGTTATTATGTGTAAAAAAACATAAATATAATACAGTACTTGCCTTTAAGGAGCATCATATTCAATAAAAGTCATCACAAAATTAACAAAGTCAAAATAAATTTGAACATTTAGCACAAAATGGTGAGCTGTAATTTTCCAAAGAATAGAGCTAGAATACTATCTTAATCAGTATGGGCTGCTATAACAAAACATCATTAACTGGGTAATTTATAAATGACAGAAATAAATTTTTCACAGTTCTTCAGGTAAAGTCCAAGAATAAGGCATTGGCAAATTCTGTGTCTTGTGAGGGTTGCTTTCCAGTTTATAGCTGTTTTTTGTTATGTCCTCACATAACAGAAGGAGCTCTCTGACTTCGTCATATAAGACCACCACTATCAATCTTAAGAGCTCAACCCTCATGACCTACTCACTTTCCAAGGTCCTCACTTTCAAGTGCCATCATACTAGGGATTAGGTTTCAACATATAAATTTTGGTGAGACATAAACATTCAGTCTATTGCAAATACTCAGAATAGCACAAGGTTTGTTTATCGAAACTGAGCTGTACTATGTTGGTCATAACAAACGTGAGAAAGTAGTGAAGAAAATTAATGGAAGAGATCTGAAGTCCACTCATAACCTATGAAGGCCCTTGAATGACTTTATTTATTAGGCATAAACATCTCCCTATTCTGAATAACATGAGTGACCATTACTTTTTTACCCTAGCTCTTCTTCATTTGTCTACTTCTTAATTAAAAAAATTCACATGAATGGCCCATTTTTCTTAAAACATCCAGCCAAAAACAAATTTTCATTTATATTATACCGCTCCAAAATCACCTGGAGCAAGCCCAAATTACATAAAAAGCCTCTCTATCGGTACCCTCCCCACAAAGTTTTTCATGATGCACCTTTCTCATATTACAGCAAGCTAATCAACTTTACTATTGTTGACGACAGGTATACTCTTGCTGAATTTTGGCTAATGGGCTTTAACAAGATATCAGATCTCTTTCCATACTATTTTTAATTTCAATAGTGTTTGAGATACAGGTAGATTTTGGTGACACAGATACACGTTTTAGTGGTGATTTCTGAGATCACCCATCACCGAAGTGTTGTACGCTGTAAGCAATATGTACTCTTTATCCCTCACAGCCCTCTCACCCTTCTGCCACTGAGTTCTGAAAGTCCATTTAATCTCCGGGCTACTGGCTTTTCATTCTTGTTGACGTTTTGAGTGTCAGAAGAATGCTGAATTTGTTACATACTTCTTTCCCTTACTCCTACATGTCAAGCAGAAAGAAAGAATTGAAGCCACTATTCTTTTCTTTCCTCTTGAAATTGTCCAAAATGCACCACTGACCGCAATAAATCAATCTTAGTTGGAAGGGGAATTGGAAAAAATAGGTAGCTGATACAGGAAAACAGAAATGCTGTATTTTAATTAGACCAACAATGATTTATCCTTCAAGAAAGATAAGTTAATTTTTTGCAACTAGTTTTATTCGGTCAGAATCACTCCATTAAAAAAAAAAAAAACAACCGAACAATATAATTAAGAAATTAAAATACAAAAACTTCAACAGAATATTGCAAATTGAATTCTGTAATATATGAAAAGATAGCATATCATAAACATACACATATAATATACACAATTGCAAGGCTGGCTCAATAGTTGAAAAACAATCAATCTAACTTACAACATTACATGTTTAAAGTAGAAACAACAATGGTCAAACAATGACCAAATCAGTAGGTGAAAATTTGACTAAATGAAATACTCATTTATGATAAAAGAAAACTCCTGATAAAATTAGCTTACATAAAACCTAAAGCTAGCATCATATTTAATGATAATGATGGAACACTTTTGTCTTAGATTGGAAACAAGACAAGGATATTCAGTTTCAAAACTTTTAATGAACATTGTACTTTAAGTTCAAACTTGTACAATAAGTGACAAAAAGGTGGCATATAAAGGTGTATATATACACACATATATACACATATATACACATACAAACATACACACACACACACACACATATATATATATATATATAAAGTTGGAGCTAGGTGTAGTGTCTCATGCCTGTAATATCAGCTCTTTGGGAAGCTGAGATTGGTAGATTACTTGAGCCCAGGAATTTGATACTGGCATGCGCAACATGGTGAAACTTCATCTCTACAAAAAAAAAAAAAAGCAAAAATTAGCTGGGTGTTGTGGTGCACACATGTAGTCCCAGATATTTAGAAGGCTGAGGTGGAAAAATTGCTTGAGCTAAGGAGGCATTTCTCCTTTGTTTCTGAATAAAGACAGTATATTTGTGAGGAAGTCCGCCCATTGAAGCATGGAATAGAATAGAAAATCCAGAAACAGATTAACACAAATATAGTCATTTTATGTATATCTATAACAAGGAGCTACACCAATTCAATTGGGAAAGAGGAGTATTTCAACAAATGCTTTGGGAAAAATTGGAGTTTCACATTTAGAAAAACAAGTTCAACATAAGATCACATTACCTGCATACAAAAATTAACACAAAGTGAATTTCAAATTAAAATGCAAACTGTAAAATTATAAAAATTTATAAAAGAAAACAAAAAAGTGACTTAAGTTTACACAAATTTCTAGAAATGAGATTACATCTATGATTTATAAAGAAAACATGATTACTAAAAGAGTCTTGTGACATACAAAAGACTCCTTTAAAAGAAAGACAAGCTACCAATAATTAGGAGAATACTTGGAAACTTCATATCTGCAAAAAGAACATATATATAGTATATGCAATGAAATCTTAAATTCCATATTAGAAAATCAGAGTGATGTCAGCAAGATGGCTGACTGGAAGCCTCTAGCACTTGTCACCCTCACAAAGAAAGCCAGAACAATGAAGAAACAACTACATTTTAATGAAAATAACTGAAGGAGAGTTCTGGAGTTTACCAGAAATGTATCAGAAAGCCTAGTAAGCAAAGAAACTCTGGATGACCACGTAAAGGAATGGGAGAGGGCACTGTCCACTAACCCATTTTATAACTTGGATCAACTGGGAATCAGGAGGAACTTTTCCCTATGACAAGGAGTTAAGCAATAGGGCCTTTGTCAACTCCTTGGACACCAACAGACCCCACATTCAGGTTTCGTGCAGTCTTCATAATCACTAAGCCCAGATGAGGGAGCTGCCTAAAGGCTAGAAAGCTGTGTTCCCCTAAGAGAAAAAGCCAACGCTAAGCCCTAACACCTGTAGCCCACAGAATGACTGTGCCATGCCATCTTGGAATGGAAACTATGGCTGGAGCCTGTCTTGCTCTAGGGGTGAGTAGCAATGGCCCTCTACCCCTGAGGCTAAGTTTTTGCCAAACCACAGCAGCCCAGTTTTCTGACATCCCCAAGCCTAGTTGTGAATAGCTGTTACACCTTTCTCTGTGGGACCAAGAGAAAATGGAGCCACTCCGCCCATCCTCTTTGCCTAGATGCTTGACTTACAGCTAAAGTAACACCCTATCTTTTGGGAATATAGTACCTTGGTCACTTAGGAAAGTCTTGTCTCCTCAGCCTAACCTGAAGTAGTGTCCTAAAACCCAGGAAGAGGTGCTTTGGCTACTCAAAGAGGTAACACATCCTAGTACCTAAGCTGAAGCTGTGGCCTACATTCCATGGAAATGGTGCCTGGGCCACCCAGAGCAGTCGTCTTCCCGAGGTCTGAGATGAAGGGACACATTATCCCTTGGTAATTAGTGGCTTGGTCAAACTGAGGAGCTTTGTGTTTTAGAACTGAGCTAATGTAGTACCCTCTCCCAAGGCAATAGAGTAGTGGTTGACACGAGATGCCCTGTCCGACAGGCAAACAGACTCTAGTACCTCTCTTCTCTGGAGCTGGACTAGAGTCTGAGCTTCAGAGACATCCATTGCCTAAAAAGTAGAGTCATCACTGTGCTATTTCCTCCTCCCCACAAGAACCCAAATGACAACTGTACTCCACTATTCTGAGGTATCAAAGTACATAGAGCAGACACATAAAAGAGGAAAAGAAAAGAATCAAACTTTAGCACTACAGAAAGCCACCAAACTACAATGATACAAAAAAGAGAGAAAATAAGAAACAAAGGATAAACAAAACAAGAAAACAACCAAATGCCAGGAGTTAAGTACTTGTCTATCAATGATAACCTTAAATGTAAATGGATTAAATTCTTCACTTAATATGATATGATGTAAACAGTTCCCCATTAACAGAAACAAAAATAAATATATTTTTCTTTATCTTAATTATATTTTCTCTCTTTATAAGTGGTATTTTCAATAAGAATGCTAAAACAGCAAGGAAATAGTAATTTGTGCTTACTTTTGTTTATTTTTAAAATGCTTTTCATTCTGTTTCTTCCCTTGGCCAAATCTTCCTGGCTTGTGTTTGGATCTTGTAAAATTGCTTCAGAAAGTTATTTAAGAATTGTACTAATTCATCCCAAGGATGCCCAGAAAGAAATCCTTTTATCCTCGGGATAATCCTGATATCCTCAATCCTAGTATCTTTCCACTCAGTCTCCTTTTTGGCCAAAAGTGTTCCATGAATCTTAAGAACAATCTTGCTGGTGATTTTTCAACAAGCTCTGCTAAGATAAAGGGTTGATTTGTCAAAACCAGACACTACATTAAAACTAGATATTGCAGTAAATTTTATAAATTATTCAAAGGATAAAGGAAAGAACCATGCATAGATAAGATATTCCTTCTGGAACTTAAAGTTGTTGGAACAAAACATCATGAGAAATAGCTGCCAAGGGGCTTGTTTTTGCTACATCAAGTTATGAGGTTTGAACAATATATTCAGAAACACTATTTAAAATGTGCTTTTTTTCATATTCGAGGATCCTCCTATTTTTACACTACTATAAAACAATGCAAAAAAGAAATGCATAGCTGTGATTACATTTATCCTCCATTCAACCAGTCTTCACAAATTCTATGCTCACTAAAAATAATCAACATAGGCAGCTTACATATAGCTTATTAATAATGTTCTATGAGGAGACACTTCTGCACATATTTCTGTGAGTAAATATCATTATTCTGAACTTTTTTTAAATCAATTTAGTTAAGCTGGAAACTATGCTTTTCAAAATTTCTTCATCTGGTTAACTTAAGAAATGTTTTCATTCTACCTTAAAATAAATTTTTGTTTCATTTTTATGAAAATTATAAAAGTATAAATTACATAACAAAACATATGATTCTAAATGTTTACATTATTGAGAGCTTGAGAGGGGTAAAAATGTCATGTGGAAAAATGCCTATATAATAGGAATCTCAGAAAAAGTTATTCTGAGAAGCAAGTAGATATTTGGAACATAAGAGATAGGATAGATAGATAGATAGATAGCATATATGTCTATCTTTATGCTTGGTGGTCTAAGTCAAACTGATTTCAATATATCTTTTAAATTTATAAAACCAAGGTTCATTTTTTTACCACATAATTATATAGTAAGTGTAATAATGTGTAGAATGTTTACTGTAACTGAGGAAAATAATTCTAAATTATATTTGTCTTTATGTAAAATGTCATTAATTGAATTACATTTTCTTGAATTCAATCTAAAAATGAACATCACATCATAAATACAGAGTATAGAATTGAAATGAAAATGTGTAATTAGTATAAAGGATCTATAATCCCAATTATATTTATATTTGAAAGTCCCATAATTGTGCATCTTAATTAGTAGATGATGTTTTGTGTTTTTGGTCAAATTACTAAATAATTAAGAATAAAGCTTTTTAATAATAAAATAGTAGCAAAATATATCTAGAAATTGCTCTGAATGTTTTTCAGCATCCTACTAAATGAATTAATAGAGGATTTTCAAACAAATATCTTGGCTTTAGATTTAATTAACTAACACCTGAACTACAGCTGAACTGCAGTGTAGTACACAGTGTGAAGTAGAATTTTTAATGTAAAGGTTAATGACTTAATTAGCGACACTTAAATGTTTAATTCAAATAAATGCTCAACCAGTAGACTGTAGAGTTCAGCCATTTTTTTCCTTTTTGCTTATTTACTTTAAGAATTGTTTTTCTCATTGAAGTTTGATAAATGAGATAGCGCATAAGATTGGAGAAAGGGAACATAATAATTTGATTGTGCTATTTTCATATAATGATTTTAAAAGTGTATGCTAAATTGAAAAATATTATACAATCTGATAATGATAAAAAACTCAAGCTCAAGTTAGCTTTTATAGCCATTGGTTTGTTACTTACATTTCAGTCGGGCTGCTTTTTACATCTGAAGAAATGCAAATCAACTGAATAATAAAGGATTCAGAAACTTTTTAATAAATCTGTTCTTAAAATTAAAATCTTGTAACTTGGCCGGGCGCGGTGGCTCAAGCCTGTAATCCCAGCACTTTGGGAGGCCGAGACGGGCGAATCACGAGGTCAGGAGATCGAGACCATCCTGGCTAACACGGTGAAACCCCGTCTCTACTAAAAAATACAAAAAAAAAAAAACTAGCCGGGCGAGGTGGCGGGCGCCTGTAGTCCCAGCTACTCGGGAGACTGAGGCAGGAGAATGACGTAAACCCGGGAGGCGGAGCTTGCAGTGAGCTGAGATCACGCCACTGCACTCCAGCCTGGGGGACAGAGCGAGACTCCGTCTCAAAAAAAAAAAAAAAAAAAAAATCTTGTAACTTAAAAGTCTATTTCTACTCCAAACTCGTTAATAAAGTATTACACCCCCTCTTAAAAAGGAAACAAGCATGTGTACATACCAGGTACTCGCTGTTTTTATCTTTGTTATCTATTCATATTATTTACTTTAGAATTTAATATTCTAACAATTATTTACTATTAAATAATTTATCTGTCTAAATTTTAATTTTTATTTACTTTTATTATATTTTATTTCTAGCATAAGGATGTGGAGAAATTCTGTCTTTTAAGAGATCATATCCACTTACTGTTTAAAGTAATTCTAGAAATAATACTATATATATTGTATACTAACAATAAGAAAATTATACTTGGAATTTATCCCATTATAATATTTTAAGGATATAAGCCTTTCCATTCAAGTGGTAATAATAATAGCCTAAATCTATATCTTGAGTATGAAATGGATCCCAATATCAGTTTAAATAAAATGTACATAATAATTTCAACTGGTGATGTAATCCAACATATTCCTATCTTCATGGTTGCTGCTTATTTTGATATCTTGATTTACTTCTGTCATTTGAGTTTTTGACTTATGAACCATACATTTCCCTTCTTAACTGTAAACATCACACAATTTTCAATTGGAATGGATCCACATTAATTAGTTCTGTCTGCTTCAACTCACTGTATTTCTTTTATCTGCAAATGCTTCTTACATTTCTGGCTTAAACACAATTTGCTCATCAGCATTAAACACGTCGTCCATGATGCTACACTCAAAAAACAAAATTGCAGGATTATTCAGAGAAAACAAGCACTTGACTTCTTTTCAAAAATGTCCTCAATTATTTCTCAATTCAAAAGAGAAAATTGAAGTCACACTTCTGTTACTATAACATGGAAGCAGAATTTCAGAGAAGCCCTGAGACTTGGCTCAATCATAATTACTTTTCAAATATGACATGAATAAGCTTTAAAGGAAAAGGCTCAACACTTCAAGTACATGCTTTAATTAGGAATCGAGGGTTAAATTTATTGTCTGGGCTAACAGAGATTGAATTTAGTAACTTACATATAGCCGAAAGCAAGGTATAAGGTAATTTATTCTAAAGTACTTTAAAACATATTTTAAGTTTTGAAAATTACTCATTACTGTTTAAGTGTGATGATGATCAAAGAACTGTTCCATTTTAGGATTTTCATGTGACCGTAAATGTGAATTTGTTAAGATGGTTAAAGTTTCTAGCTTTTCAACATTAATTGAATTTCCATCCATAATTTATATTTCTATTGTAACTTCAAATATATATAATTAATAAATACACACCAATTTATTCATTTGTTTCTTTCTTATATGATTTACTAGTTCTGATCCCTCACATAACAAGTAAGCAAAAAAAATCCATATCTGGTAATTTCCCTTTTAAATTTGCAACTCTCTTTTGAACTCTATAATGATTTTTGTGACTACTAATAATCTCAGAAATATTTTCTTGTGAATGATATTTTTTTCTTTTGCTCGCGTAAGAGAATTCCGATTTTGCCTCGTTAGTTTGTTTCACATCTTTCTCTTTCAGATGGTTTCTCTTCACCAGACAATTTTCTCAGATGCTGGGGCGTCACTATCCGGAGGAAAGGAAAGGGTGGAAGATGCAGAGGTGTGAATCTAGAACGGTGTGGGACAAATTTATAGGAAGTTTGGAGGAGTATCTGGTGTGTCATCTGGGCTGCTCTGCTTCCTGAATGTATTCAGAAACTGACTCAGGTTTTTCCATGTCTTTGCTCCATGAACCTTGTGGATATGAATCGTATCCATGTTGTCAAAAAGGACTCACCATGGTCACATCTGGTTTCAGATGTAGGGCTGGCAGAAAACAGCAGTGGAAGGTGTGTAATCTCACTTTGAAGATATTATACATAAGTGGCATATCTCACTTCTGCTCACATTTTCTTTGATAGAGTTTAGTCACATGGTTATATAGAGCTTCAAGAGTTGCTATTTGGCCATATGTGTCACTAAAAACTTGAGGAGATCGTTTGCAATGTTAAAAATGAGGAAAAATAGATTTTGGAAACAGTTAATATCTGCTGAAAAATCTATGGCTTCTGAGGTTTTTTGTCACTCACCAAGACACAGTATCTTGATGAGTAGCATCTCATTGACCCTAGCTAATGGAGAATAAAAGATTATTGGCCCCCATTAAAATTATGTAGCTAGGGTGAAGCCCTGCTTTTCACTTTTACTTGGTATTCAGCAATAAAGTATAAGTATATAAATGGCATCCAGCTCAAAACAACAAATGCTCACTGCAATTACTCAGAGAAAGTTGTGAGGGCCTACATTTATTCCCATCCTAACCCTCCTACTCTCACCAGTAGCAATCATCATTGAAAAATTTGGTTAATATCCTTGCAGATCTTTTACCAATCATTTTATATCACAGTCTTCATTCAATACTTAATATTTCAACACAAATGCCTTCATATAAGTGCTTTCCAATTAAAAATAGTCATAATTTTGCCTTCTTTTATTTCTGATCTACCAGGTAAAATGAGAAGATGGTAGCTGGCAAGAAACAAATGTGCACTGGCTAAAATTTATGCTAATACTGTCACTCCATAGCAATGTATTCCTAACATTCAGCATGAATAGAGAGTGGAGTAACTGTGTTAAATGATCTCTTTAGCAGAGAGAGCAAAAACAATATTGTTTGTAGTATGAGAAATGCATGTTTTAAATGAATACTGAGGGCTTTTAGATTTTGTTTCCTTTATATCCCAAAGATTAAGTGTTCTAAATTACATGTTGCACTGGGGACAAATTATTTCTTAAGAGATACAAAACTGCATGAAGCATTCTATTATAAACAAACTATAAAATATGTTCCTTATGTTTTCTGACTTGATATAATTATTCAGAAAGAGTCCATATTCTTATAGTGTTGTTTATTTTGATCAACAAGAATATGAACAGATATTTTAGTGTTGAAATACTGAAAGAAAATGAATGTATAGTATTTAGCTTACTTTTGAAATTTAAATTTGGCTCTTAATAATTCACAAATATGTTGCTTGAATAGCAATTCCAATTACAAATATATTTCATGTTTCAATCTTTCTCAAGGTAGATTCTTAAATATTTATTTCATTATTAATATTTGGTATAATTTTTTAAATAACCAACTCCAGATAACAAGGGACATTTGTATAAAACAATTATTTTTCCAAACAATCATTTTACACTAGCAATGTGAAAATAAGTTATGAGAGTAGCATGAATAAATAAAATAATAATTATTTAAAATGCAATTTTTTTTATCTTTTATGCTTTGTCCTGAAGAATATTTCCGATTTCAAATAAATGCACTAAGTAACATTGTTTTGTATGTTAAATGTTAATCAGTGCCAAATTATGAGCTACATCTTAAACATGGAATATTTTGTTCACCTGTAGGTTACTGGTCATAAAACTGAGAAAATCAGCTCATGTAAGTTACATTAATTATAACTCACAAACATTATTCTTTCTGCCAAGTTTATAATTGAGGCTGTTTATTTTCCAGGAAGTACAAGAGCAGCTGTGGGCTATAACTGAGAATAGTCATCTTTGCATTTTTCATTGTTGCTTGGTAATTGCCTAATTTTTTCTTTGATATTCCCTTATATAAGGATTCCAATTAAAACTATGATGTTTTCATTCCACCCTTTATATTAATCCTATATTCACTGTTTTTGAATTTTTAACCCATGAATGCTCTGTTTTCTCCCATTTAATTCATAATGATCAAACGCATATTTTTTCTGACAAAGCAAAGACATGACATTCTAATTAATATACAATGTGACTTTTTTGGCTTTAGAAGCAGAAATAAATGTAGACTTTAGTGTTGACAGATGATTGTTGTAGTTATCACTATACAACAATTCATTTAGTTAAGCTAAAAAGCTACCTCAAGTTCTCTTTATGTTTATTCATTACCTCTAAAAATATTTTTGTAAGCATAGCATACAGGTGTATGGAGAAGAAAAGGAGCACATTAATAGAGTAGACTAGCCCTTCCCCTTAAATACAGCAACCTTTCAAAAATAAATAGTTACTTGGAAGCCTTCGTTCATATTTTTATTCAAGAAGAATATCAATTTCATTTTCATTGTGTTATATAATTTCTTCTGTGGGCACTATTAAATCAGAGTTTTAAAGGTTTAAAAACATCCTAAAAATCTCATCCAATTTGGCCAGTGTGATAATTGTTTGTTTTTCTGAGATTTGTCCATGAAACAGGAATAAACTTCAAACTATATGCAGAAACTGTGTAAGACTTTGGTATATCTCTTTTGGAGAGTAGACATGTGAGTAAATTTTAGTTATTGAGAGGAAAATGGATTGCTTGTTGACTACAAATGTAGACTGTAGCAAAAGCAATGCTATTTGTTCACCAGATTTTGTTTTAATTTTCTTCTTTGGAATAAAGATATCTATTTCCAGTTTTTCTTGCATTTATGTGGGTCCCAGAGCATACCTCTGACCAACAAAAAATGTAAGAAGGAAAGTGAAGTACTTGATTTAAATCCTAAATCCTAAAATCTCCTACATTGTTTCCCATTTTTCCTATGTGTGTGTATGCTCTCCTTACTCTGTAAATGATAAGCTTGTCATATATATGAATTAAAGGCTCGAGAAGAGTTAATTCTTGACTTTTCAATGTGGTAACCACATGCATCTATTGAGAACTTGAAATACACCCATTTCACTAGAGAAATTTAATTTTGAATTTTAATTAATTTAAACTTAAAGATCCACATGTGACTAACACCTACTATATCAGACAACACAGCTTTAGAAGTTGACAGTGTTGAAGTCTGGCAGAAGTCAAGATCCAGTAATACTACATGGAATGTTACCCACTGAGTGCTATAATCAGACTTTGTTGAGAGAAATACATTTATAATTTGTTAACACATTGAAATATTATGATTCTTTCTCCCCAGAGTAAACAGACTTAATCAACAAGACTACTAGAAGAGTAATAGTATATTTATATTGGTTATCTTAGCATTTATTCTACTGTCCAGCATATTTTCATAAATAAATCAATATTTTATATTTAATATACTGTGTAGGTATTGAAAGACAATTTGTTTAAAAATAATACATGGTCTTTTAGCTATTTAGCTTAATAGCTTAAAGCTATTTTAGCTCTTAGCATACATATGTATGTATAATATATATGTGTGCATATATATCTGTATATTTTCCCAAATGTATATATATATAAACACAAATTACAGTGAGAATGACCCTTTGTATTTCAAAGATGACATACTAAAAAAATTAGCAAAGCCTAATTTTCTTTTCATTTTGAATATAGAGTTTTAGTGGTGAAGCTTAGTGTTAAGAGACATTTATCACCTTTAGTAAGGAAATTCCATGTAACAAAACCAAACTAAATATTGTTTGGTGAGCTTTTCCTTCCCAATCAAATATTCCTTCCCTGCTGTCTGTCAGTGATTCACATATATGATTTGTTATTTTAGAAAGGTTAGGCAATTTTATTAATAGAATTTAAAGAGTAAAGGATTAAGGCATGTATTCATTTTCTGGGATAACTGAAACCCATGAAGATGGGAGTCTGCCAGTTGGATGAGTGTCTTCCATAACACTGGTCCTTTCATATTAACAGTGAATTTAATGAGACAATAAACTACAACTAAGAGAATCTTTTTGTCCTGATGTTAGGTATCCCATGCCTGTGGTGGGCATGCAGACAGTGGAAAGGGCAATAGGTAGTCCTCAGGTAATCCCCAGGAACTTTTTCACGCTAACATTCGTTTTTCACCCTAACATTACTATTACTCTGACAATACCCTCTTTGAGGCACTGTGTTCCCATCATTTGATGAATACTTTTGCTTGGTTATTAGAACACAGGGTACACTCACTATGCCATGATCCAGAAACCTGGGTTATTCTAGAAATAGATCTTCAGCACATATACAGAAAAAAGTACAGAAATACAGAGAAGGCCTTTCACTGATAATTGCTCCTTATGACTTTTCCAGAGAAATTCGGGCCCTATTCTGGGGGCTTTTCTTGAGGTATAATCTGATAAATAATTTACGAAGCAAAAATACAGTTCACAATAGTTATCTAATTCATTAATATTAGTATTATTCTTATAGTAAATAGGTCAATGCAATGGAATTTTCTATCTTTACAACTCACTCATATAATCCCAAAAGGAAATTAATAATAAAGCTTTATTTTATATACATTTAAAGGATTTTATAGGTCTTATTTTTAGTTTTGCCCAAGTTGTTTTTATTTTTTCTTATGTATTTTATTTTTGTTTGCACCTAGTTGCTTTTGATTTTGAACACATGTGGATTTTTGCTCCTATGTCTTTTATTCTCTCATTTGTAAATTAGTTTACTTGCATGTAAGTGCTTTTATCCATAAAAAAGACAAAATAAGGGACATTACAAAAGATAGTACCCATTAAAGACAGTTATTATAGAGAAAGAGAGAAACTACATTACACGCAAATAAGTAGCTGGTAGGGAAAGGAACACATTCCAGGATAACAGAAGGGAAAAGGAAGATGGATACCAAGCAGGTAGCTCTGTGGGACTGGTGGAGGTTGATATGAAAACTGTGTAATCTGACTTCCATGTGCAAAGTGATCTGCTAAAAAAGGCAAAGCATGCAGACCAAACTAATAAAAAATACCGTACCCAAAACAGCATGGGGATACTTCAGACAACTAAAGATATATGCTTAACTATTAATATTTAGTGTGTTGTAAGACTGAAGCAGTCTTTCAAGCTTTGTAATCATACAAATTTGACTATTTACACCCTCTCCTGCCAATACCAAAAAGGCTACCCTTTCCTGTGTTGGGTGCTAATGTCTAGGAAAAATGCCAAATTGAAGAATAATTAATGCCCCATTACAATGTATTTCTCGCTCAAATTGCACATTTCTATACTTTGAATAGAACAAGAGTTGCAGAATTTGTCTTTGTCCGTGACAGGCTGTATTATGGTCAAGAGACTTTTCTTTAGAAAAATAAGTAAGGCTTAAGCCTGTTATCACTGAGTTTATCAAAACAAATGTAGCATTAGCTGCAGGCAAAAATCTATACAAATCAGTTTGATAAACTTAATTACCACTTTTTATAACACCTTAGAGCCACTTTGAAATAGAGTCCAAACACCATACAGTGAATAGCTGAATTTCCCCAAAAGGCACTGAGCCATTGATTTCATCGAACTTTTTCCAAACAAGAGAAGTTTCCATTTTTCTCAATCTTTTAAAATATAGAGAAGAATAGAATTAAAACAAGTCCTGAGAGTCCTTCATTTCATCTCTTAAAGCCTAAAATTCTTTATATAACCGTCTACAGTATCATTAGGTAGACGGTATAGTGGCTTTACATCATACTTCCTTTTCAGCTTAATCTTATTAAATTGCAAGATATTTTAATACATAAAGTGCCTGGCTTTTGAGAATATTGTCACTGCTTTCACACAAATGCATTCCTGCATAAACTTGTGTGTGGTCTGTTTGACTAGCTCTGCTGATACCTCATTATCTACATTAATTTCAGATTAGTTTGGTAAAACTAAACTGTACATATGTCAGTATTCATATTGTTTTGTGCATTATTTTAGCATATTGAAATTTCTTAGAACTGTTTTTTACAGCTTATCAGAGTCTCATTCCAAGTTCCAAATGTGTCTCTCCCTGTTTTCTAATATTAATTCAATCATTAGCCAAATTCCACCATTTACAATTTTTGTGCAAAACATAACTGATATATAGCTTTCATTTTGAAAATAAACTTTATCTGCAGTAGAATATTAATTTAGAAAAGTGTAAAAATCATAATGTACATCCCAATACATGCTCATAATCTGAATCTGTTTATTTAATCAGCACCAAGAATAAGAAATAGAACCCGAGCAGCACTCCAGAAGCCCTCTTTAAGACTCCTGCCAATCACTAAGCAGACGCTCTCTCTCCAGGGTAACCAGGATCCAGACTGCTAAAAGCCTGTTTGGACTTCACACTGGAATTACATTGTATATAATTTTTATATCTGTCTATTTTCCCTCAAAATTATGTTCATGAGATTCATTTGTTTTGTTGCTTATAGCCACATTTTTATTTTTATTTTTATTTCTTTATTATTATACTTTAAGTTCTAGGGTACATGTGCACAACGTGCAGGTTTGTTACGTATGCATACATGTGCCATGTTGGTGTGCTGCACCCATTAACTCATCATTTATATTAGGTATATCTCCTAATGCTATCCCTCCTCCCTCCCGCGACCCCACAACAGGCCCCAGTGGATGATATTCCCCTTCCTTTGTCCAAATGTTCTCATTGTTCAATTCCCACCTATGAGTGAGAACAGGCGGTGTTTGGTTTTCTGTTCTTGTGATAGTTTGCTGAGAATGATGGTTTCCAGCTGCATCCATGTTCCTACAAAGGACACAAACTCATCCTTTTTTATGGCTGCATAGTATTCCATGGCATAAAGTGCTACATTTTCTTAAACCAGTCTGCCATTGATGGACATCTGGGTTGGTTCCAAGTCTTTGCTATTATGAATAGTGCCGCAATAAACATACGTGTGCAGGTGTCTTTATAGCAGCATGATTTATAATCCTTTGGGTATATAGCCAGTAATGGGATGGCTGGGTCAAATGGTATTTCTAGTTCTAGATCCTTGAGAAATCTACATACTGTTTTCCACAATGTTTGAACTAGTTTACAGTCCCACCAACAGTGTAAAAGTATTCCTATTTCTCCACGTCCTGTTGCTTCCTGACTTTGTAATGATCGCCATTCTAACTGGTGTGAGATGGTATCTCATTGTGGTTTTGATTTGCATTTCTCTGATGGCCAGTGATGATGAGCATTTTTTCATGTGTCTGTTGGCTGCATAAATGTCTTCTTTTGAGAAGTGTCTGTTCATTTCCTTGCCAACTTTTTGATGGTGTTATTTTTTTTTTCTTGTAAATTTGTTTGAGTTCTTTGTAGGTTCTGGATATTAGCCCTTTGTCAGATGAGTAGATTGCAAAAATTTTCTCCCATTCTGTAGGTTGCCTGTTCACTCTGATGATAGTTTCTTTTGCTGTGCAGAAGCTCTTTAGTTTAATTACATCCCATTTGTCCATTTTGACTTTTGTTGCCATTGCTTTTGGTGTTTTAGACATGAAGTCTTTGCCCATGCCTATGTCCTGAATGGTATTGCCTAGGTTTTCTTCTAGGGTTTTTATGGTATTAGGTCTAACATTTCAGTCTCTAATCCATCTTGAATTAATTTTTGTTTAAGGTGTAAGGAAGGGATCCAGTTTCAGCTTTCTACTTATGGCTAGCCAGTTTTCCCAGCACCATTTATGAAATAGGGAATCCTTCCCCCATTTCTTGTTTTTGTCAGGTTTGTCAAAGATCAGATGGTTGTAGATGTGTGGTATTATTTCTGAGGGCTCTATTCTGTTCCCTTGGTCTATATCTCTGTTTTGGTACCAGTACCATGCTGTTTTGGTTACTGTAGCCTTGTAGTATACTTTGAAGTCAGGTAGCATGATGCCTCCAGCTTTGTTCTTTTGTCTTAGGATTGTCTTGGCAATGCGGGCTCTTTTTTGGTTCCATATGAACTTTAAAGTAGTTTTTTGGGTTTTTTTTTTTTTTTTTTTTTGGTTGGTTGTTTGTTTTTTCCCAATTCTGTGAAGAAAGTCATTGGTAGCTTAATGGGGATGGCACTGAATCTCTAAATTACCTTGGGCAGTATGGCCATTTTCACGATATTCATTCTTCCTATCCATGATCATGGACTGTTCTTCCATTTGTTTGTGTCCTCTTTTATTTCATTGAGCAGTGGTTTGTAGTATTCCTTGAAGAGGTCCTTCATATCCCTTGTAAGTTGGATCCCTAGGTATTTTATTCTCTTTGAAGCAATTGTGAATGGGAGTTCACTCATGATTTGGCTCTCTGTTTATCTGTTACTGGTGTATAGGAATGCTAGTGAGTTTTGCACATTCATTTTGTATCCTGAAATTTTGCTGAAGTTGCTTATCAGCTTAGGGAGATTTTGTGCTGAGATGATGGAATTTTCTAAATATACAATCATGTCATCTGCAAACAGGTACAATTTGACTTCTTCTTTTCCTAATTGAATACCCTTTATTTCTTTCTCATGCCCGATTGCCCTGGCCAGAACTTCCAACACTATGTTGAATAGGAATGATGAGATAGGGCATCCCTGTTTTGTGCCAGTTTTCAAGGGAAATGCTTCCAGTTTTTGCCCCTTCAGTATTATATTGGCTGTGGGTTTGTCATAAATAGCTCTTATTATTTTGAGATAAGTTCCATCAATACCAAATTTATGGAGAGTTTTTATCATGAAGGGCTGTTGAATTTTGTCAAAGGCCTTTTCTGCATCTATTGAGATAATCATTTGGATTTTGTCTTTGGTTCTGTTTATATGTTGGACTATGTTTATTGATTTGCATATGTTGAACCAGCCTTGCATCCCAGGGATGAAGCCCGCTTAATCATGGTGGATAAACTTTTTAATGTGCTGCTGGACTCGTTTCGCCAGTATATTATTGAGGATTTTTGCATTGATGCTCATCAGGGATATTGGTCTAAAATTCTCTTTTTTTGTTGTGTCTCTGCCCGGCTTTGGTATCAGGATGATGTTCGCCTTATAAAATGAGTTAAGGAGGATTCCCTCTTTTTCTATTGATTGGAATAATTTCAAAAAGAATGGTACCAGATCCTCCTGTACCTGTGGCAGAATTCAGCTGTGAATCTGTCTGGTCCTGGACTTTTTTTTTTGGTTGGTAGGCTATTAATTATTGCCTCAGTTTAAGAGCTTGTTATTGGTCTATTCAGGGATCCAACTTCTTCTTGGTTTCGTCTTGGGAGAGTGTATGTGTTCAGGAATTTATCCATTTCTTCTAGGTTTTCTAGTTTATTTGTGTCGAGGTGTTTATAGTATTCCTTGATGGTAGTTTGTATTTCTGCAGGGTCAGTGGTGATATCCCCTTTTCATTTTTTATTGCATCTATTTGATTCTTCTCTCTTTTCTTCTTTATTAGTCTTGCTAGCAGTCTATCAATTTTGTTGATCTTTTCAAAACACCAGCTCCTGGATTCATTGATTTTTTGGAGGGTTTTTTGTGTCTCTATCTCCTTCAGTTCTGCTCTGATCTTAGTTATTTCTTGCCTTCTGCTAGCTTTTGAATGTGTTTGCTCTTGCTTCTCTAGTTCTTTTAATTGTGATGTTAGGGTGTCAATTTTAGATCTTTCCAGCTTTCTCTTGTGGGCATTTAGTGCTATAAATTTCCCTCTACACACTGCTTTAAATGTGTCCCAGAGATTCTGGTATGTTGTATCTTTGTTCTCATTGGTTTCAAAGAATGTCTTTATTTCTGCCTTCATTTTGTTATGTACCCAGTAGTCAATCAGGAGCAGGTTGTTCAGTTTCCATGTAGTTGAGCAGTTTTGATTGAGTTTCTTAATACTGAGTTCTAGTTTGATTGCACTGTGATCTTAGAGACAGTTTGTTATAATTTCTGTTCTTTTGCGTTTATTGAGGAGTGCTCTACTTCCAATTATGTGGTCAATTTTGGAATAAGCACGATGTGGTGCTGAGAAGAATGCATATTCTGTTGCTTTGGGGTGGAGAGTTCTGTAGATGTCTCTTAGGTCTGCTTGGTGCAGAGTTGAGTTCAATTCCTGGATATTCTTGTTAACTTTCTGGTTTATTGATCTGTCTAATGTTGACAGTGGGGTGTTACAGTCTCCCATTATTATTGTGTGGGAGTCTAAGTCTCTTTGTAAGTCTCTAAGGACTTGCTTTATGAATCTAGGTCCTCCTGTATTAGGTGCCTATATATTTAGGATAGTTAGCTCTTCTTGTTGAATTTATCCCATTACCATTATGTAATGACCTTCTTTGTCTGTTTTGATCTTTCTTGGTCTAAAGTCTGTTTTATCAGAGACTAGGATTGCAACCCCTGCCTTTTTTTGTTTTCCATTTGTTTGGTAGATACTCCTCCATCCCTTTATTTTGAGCCTATGTGTGTCTCTGCACATGAGATGTGTCTCCTGGATACAGCAAATTGATGAGTCTTGACTCTTTATTCAATTTGCCAGCCTGTATCTTTTAATTGGAGCATTTAGCTCATTTACATTTAAGGTTAATATTGTTATTGTGAACTTAATCCTGTCATTATGATGTTAACTGATTCTTTTGCCCATTAGTTGATGTAGTTTCTTCCTAGTATCGATGGTCTTTATATTTTGACATGTTTTTGCAGTGGCTGGTACTAGTTGTTCCTTTCTATGTTTAGTGGTTCCCTCAGGAGGTCTTGTAGGGCAGACCTGGTAGTGACAAAATCTCTAAGCATTTGCTTGTCTGTAAAGGATTTTATTTCTCCTTCACTTATGAAACTTAGTTTGGCAGGATATGAAATTCTGGGTTGAAAATTATTATCTTTAAGAATGTTGAATGTTGGCCTCCACTCTCTTCTGGCTTGTAGAGTTTCTGCGGAGAGATCTGCTGTTAGTCTGATGGGCTTCCCTTTGTGGGTAACACGACCTTTCTCTCTGGCTGCCCTTAACCTTTTTTCATTTGTTTCAACTTTGGTGAATCTGACAATTATGTGTCTTGGAGTTGCTCTTCTCAAGGAGTATCTTTGTGGCGTTCTCTGTATTTCCTGAATTTGAATATTGGCCTGTCTTGCTAGCTTGGGGAAGTTCTCCTAGATAATATCCTTCATAGTGGTTTCCAGCTTGGTTCCATTCTCCCCGTCACTTTCAGGTACACCAACCAGATGTAGATTTGGTCTTTTCACATAGTCCCATATTTCTTGGAGGCTTTGTTCATTTCTTTTTACTCTTTTTTCTCTAAATTTTAATTCTTGCTTCATTTCATTCATTTATCTTCAATCACTGATACCCTTTCTTCCAGTTGATTGAGTCAGTTACTGAACCTTGTGCATTTGTCATGTAGTTCTCATGTCATAGTTTTCATCTCTAGCAGTTCATTTATGGACTTCTCTGCATTGGTAATTCTAGACAGCCGTTCGTCAAATCTTTTTTCAAGGTTTCTAGTTTCTTTGCACTGGGTTCGTAATTTCTCCTTTAGCTCAGAGAAGTTTGATTATCTGAAGTCTACTTCTCTCATCTCATCAAAGTCATTCTCTGTCCAGCTCTGTTCCATTGCTGGTGAGGAGCTCCATTCCTTTGGACGGGGAGAGGCACTCTGATTTTTAGAATTTCCAGCTTTTCTGTACTGCTTTTTCCGCATCTTTGTGGTTTTATCTACCTCTGGTCTTTGCTGATGGTGATGTACAAATGGGGTTTTGGTGTGGATGTCCTTTCTGTTTGTTAGTTTTCCTTCTAGCAGTCAGGACCTTCAGCTGCAGGTCTGTTGGAGTTTGCTTGAGGTCTACTTCAGACCCTGTTTGCCTGGGTATCAGCAGCAGAGACTGCAGAAGAGTGAATACTGCTGAACAGCAAATGTTGCTGTCTGATTGTTCCTCTGGAAGTTTCGTCTCAGAGGTGTACTCGGCCTTGTGAGGTGTGAGTTGTCAGTCTGCCCCTAGTTGGGGATGTCTCCCAGTTGGGCTACTTGGGGGTCAGGGACCCACTTGAGCAGACAATCTGTCCAATCTCAGATCTCAAACTCCATGCTGGGAAAACCACTACTCTCTTCAAAGCTGTCATACATGGACATTTCCATCTGCAGAGGTTTCTGCTGTCTTTTGTTTGGCTATTCTCTGTCCCCGGAGGTGGATTCTACAGAGGCAGGCAGGCCTCCTTGAGCTTCGGTGGGCTCCACCCAGTTCGAGCTTCCTGGCCGCTTTGTTTTCCTACTTAAGCCTCAATAATGGTGGGTGCCCCTCCCGTAGCCTCACTATCATCTTGTAGTTAGATCTCAGACTGCTGTGCTAGCAATGAGAGAGGTTCCATGGGTATGGGATCCTCCAAGCCAGGTGCGGGATATAATCTCCTGGTGTGCTGTTTGCTAAGACCCTTGGAAAGCACAGTATTAGGATGGGAGTGACCCCATTTTCCAGGTATTGTGTGTCAAGGTTTCCCTTGGCTAGGAAAGGGAATTCCCTTCCCCCTTGTGCTTCCCGGGTGAGGCGATGCCTCACCCTGCTTTGGCTCTCGCTCGTTGGGCTGCACCCACTGTCTGACACGCCCCAGTGAGATGAACCCAATACCTCAGTTGGAAATGCAGAAATCACCCATCTTCTGTGTCGCTCACACTGGGAGCTGGAGGGTGGAGCTGTTCCTATTTGGCCGTCTTGGCATGGATCTCCCCTGCTGTTCTTATAGGTAGAACTTTAATGTCTGGAGAAGTCTATAGATTTATCTTTCCAGAGTCTCTGAAGCATCTTCCAATTGCAGTAGCAATCTGACAGGTTTGAAATCTCAGATCTTTATTATGGCTTTAAATATAAAATATTTAAAATGCTGTGTTCCAGCTCCAATTCCATTACTATTCCATTACTAACCTCACTATTAGAATTCCTGAGTGTTTCTTAAGGCCTAGTTCAAAAGCTTCTTCTTCCATGATACAGTCTTTGTCACTCTTCTTCCTCTACCTCTGTTCCCTCCATAGGATAATCCTTAATGTGCTAAATGAGCATAACATTTTTGGCACTTCTAATATTGCAGTACTTCGATTCTGCTTATTTTATTTTATTTTATTTTTCTCCTTCCTCTTTTTCCTTCTCCTCCTCCTCTTCTTCTTCTTCCTCTTCTTCTTCTTCTTCTCCTCCTCCTCCTCCTCCTCCCCCTTCCGTAGTGTGTATTATATATCAGACACTTTTCTAGATTTCTAGACATTAGGAGACAGTGCTCAAATAATATGAAGAAAGGTTTAAGCCTGTTATACGTCTTGTTTACATTGCAGTTAACGATTATACAGTGATATTTGTGTTGCATCTTTTTCTACTTACTGGACTCCAGGCACATGATAAAAATGATATCATCATTAAAAGCAAGGAATATTTTATACTACACCAAAGGAATACAAATTATAATATTAGCAGTCCCTCAGAAATTGTGAAATTCTATATAAATGAATCTCTATTGAGTTAACACTGCCTTATGAACTTTCCCCTAGCCATTCTTTCCCTATTATAGGACAAAAAACCCAGCCCAAATAGCCTGTGTAAACAATTTTATCATGCAATTGATACAAGATGCCCTCCCACCACTTAAAATTCAGTTCAGATGTCATGACTGATCACGTTACACACATCAAATAAAAAAAAAAGATATTTATTAGTCACATAATGAGGCTTTCTGGATGGAGCAAGGCAAGGTCTCAAACAGGTCAGAAAGTAACATGGGAGAGATGACAAAGGAGACTGGCTAGGGGTGGAGGGTGTGGTGATTGTGATTAGGAGGCAGGGCTGGAGGGACCATTCTTGCATACTTGCTGGGCTTACATAGTTTGAACTTCCTTTTGCTATTAGTGGAAAACATCTAAATTTTCTTAGCAGCTGGCTTTGGTGTGGGGCAGAAGGGCAAATTAAAGTTTTGCGGTCTTGAAATCTGTGAGTAGTCGAACACAAAGTGAGGTCAGACTCTATTTCAGTAAACGTCATGATTTTTTCAAAAGATTTTAAGAACTCATTAAGTTTTTTATACAACTACTCTTTCTATTTAATAGCCATAGCAGCATAGTCGTCATATTGTTTACTGGAAGGATAAGAATAATATTTGGCTCTATGTTTCTGATGACTTAATCCTCTAACAATGTCAGGAATATCAAGCAAAGTATTATAGGGAATATAAATTATTAATTCAGAGAAATGGTGTTAAAGGGTTAAGAGAAATATGCTGTTCAAGAACATCTGACATTTAACACCTGTCACTGAGATAGTAGGAGGAGTGCATGTGACAGAGAAAGAGACAGAAAAATTTTAACATTATCTTGACTTTTGTAATAAAGTGTTATAATTGGAGAATCCAAAAAATAATTCCGAATATAGTTGTTTAAAGAAATAGTGAACAGTTAATACATTGAGGCCTTTACTTTCATGAATTAATACAAATCATATTTTGTTCTTTTGGTTAGAGGTGAAGGAACCCAGGCAGGAGTGCAGTGGCACGATCTTGGCTCACTGCAAGGTCTGCCTCCCAGGTTTATGCCATTCTCCTGCCTCAGCCTCCCAAGTAGCTAGGACTACAGGCGCCCACCACCAAACCAGGCTAATTTTTTTTTTTTTTTTTTGTATTTTTAGTAGAGTCAGGGTTTCAGCATGTTAGCCAGGTCTTGATCGCCTGACCTTATGATCCTCTTGCCTCGGCCTCCCAAAGTGCTGGGATTACAGGCATGAACCACCATGCCTGGCTGGAACACAATTTTTCTATTGCTATGTTTTGTTTTGTTTTGTTTTTGTTTGTTTGTTTTTTCCCGATGTTCATCAGACCCTGGTGAGAAAGGATGGAAAAACAAAAAAGATAGTGAAAGTTCTAGGCATGTTTTTCCCTTTTCTGGACTTTGCGATATATTCAAATTAGCAGTGTGTCAGGTAAATGTTTAACAAACATACTCCTATCAAAAAATGCATAAAGGATCCAATTTTTTTGTATATGCTTATTTCCCTGGTGTTAAGTACTTCCACCATTGTCAACCTCAAACTTCAAGCAACGAACAATATCTTTCTTCTCTTTTTTTTTTTTTGAGACGGTGTCCCACTCTGTTGCCCCAACTGAAGTGCAATGAGGCACAATATCAGCTCACTGCAACGTCTGCCTCTTGGGTTCAAGTTATTCTCCCGCCTCAGCCTGCCGAGTAGCTGGGATTACAGGCATGCGCCACCATGCCCGGCTAATTTTTGTATCTTTAGTAGAGACGAAATTTCTCTATGTTGGCCAGGCTGGTCTTGAACTCCTGACCCTGTGATCTGCCTACCTCAGTCTCCCAAAGTGCTGGAATTACAGACGTGAACCACCTTGACTGGCCCAACAATATCTTTTAAATCATTAGGGATTAATACTTTGAGATGAAGGAGCTGATAGATATTTTCTGATACTCTGATTTTGCATGGTATTTCTTCTCTGCCTACATACTCAGAGCTGTGAGACAGCTAATGCTCTCCCGAGGACTCAGGGAAGGCACCAGCAGGCAACAGCTGTGCAGTAATGGACAGCGTTCTCCTTGAGTAGAAGCCATATGAAAAGCCATCACAAGGATGATGAAGCAGAAAAACACGAGCTGGCTTCCTCCTGATTGCCGTAGAGATATAATCCTGCTGATTCACAGAAATACTTGAAGATATGCAAGCAAACATTTCGATGGCCTGTGAGATCAAACTGAGGCTAAGACGGTATTATTATATTATCAATTAAGAATCCATGTGCTGGTGAGGGGTTGTTTTAGAAACAAAAGCTACTGACATTACTATTGACATTTTTTAAAATGGAATAGTTACTAGAAATGTAGACAAAAATCAAACTTTAGATTGATTACAATTAACAATACACGTTCTTCAACCATGCATAACATTCATAGTACATACGAAAATTATTAATTCTTTAAATGTGAAGATTTAATATGATATTTGATCAAAACAGGATAGCATATGTTTATTTTTTATAATTTATTCTATGTAGGTAGTATGCTGATTATTTAAATAAAAGACAGGCAAATGTTGTCAGCTGCAGGGAAATTTATCTCTGTTGTGCCATGAACTATGTCAATTAGGGAGGCCTTTGGCTCTGAGAAATAGAAAAAATAATAAACAGTGGCTGAAATAATTAATGAGTGTATTTATGTTTTACATGAAAAGATGTCTGTTGAGAGGCCTTTCATGTCCAGTATATGAGCATTTTTCATCTTTCTCTACCACCAACCTTTGGGCTTTAAACTGAACTTTGGGGCTACAATATCGCTGCTATACCATTTGATATTGAAATAGTGAAAGAAAAATAGCAACAACAGAAAGTTCTGCTCCACTTTCTTTTTTTTTTCCTTTATTTTCTCTGTTCTCTCCTCTCCTTTCCTCTTTCCTTCCCTTCCCCTCCCTTCCGCTCCTCTTTCTTCCCTCCCTTCCGCTCCTCTTTCTTCCCTCCCTTCCGCTCCTCTTTCCTCCCTCCCTTGCTCTCTTCCTCCTTCCCTCCCTCCCTTCTGCCTTTCCTCCCTCCCTTCCTCCTTTTCTCCCTTCCTCCCTCACTCCCTTCCTCCTTCCCTCTCTCCTTCCCTTCCTTTCCTGCCTCCCTCTCTCCCTCCTTTCCTTTCCTGCATCCCTCCCTTCTTTTCCCTCCCTCCCTCCCTCCCTCCCTCCCTCCCTCCCTCCCTCCCTCCCTCCCTCTCTCCCTTCCTTCCTTCCTTCCTTCCTTCCTTCCTTCCTTCCTTCCTTCCTTCCTTCCTTCCTTCCTTCCTTCCTTCTTCCTTCCTTTCTTCCTTCCCTTCTTCCCTCTTTTCTTTTTTACTTTCATTTGGGAATGGGAAAACATCCCCAAGAATTTCTGCCATCTTCAAACCTGTCATAAAACAATCCTAATTTCAAAGGGAGGCTGAATTCTGAGTGTTTGTTTGCTTTCTAGCTGCTTTTTTTTTTTTTTTTTTTTTAATGAAGTCTCTGTCGCCCACGCTGGATCCTGCCTCAGCCTCCCAAGTAGGTGGAACTACAGGCACATGCCACCACACCCAGCTAATTTTTGTATATATTTTTTAGTAGAGATGGGATTTCACCATATTGGTTAGGCTAGTCTCGAACTCCTGACCTCGTGATCTGCCCGCCTCGGCCTCCCAAAGTAATGGGATTAGAGGCGTGAACCACTGCTCCCAGCCTGCTTTCTAGCTTCTATAGCAGAATCAGCAAGGGAGAAGGAAGTTGAAATAGTTGTGGAGGGAGTCAATTTGCAATATTTGTTATGTAAATCTCTTATCAGTCATAGTTATATGCCCAAGTACTCGACTTCTATGTTTAATGCACAGAAACAAAGAGAAAGTAAAAATAGTGGAGCTGTAAACTGATTTAGCGAGGGCATTGTTGTCATCACCATCCAGCACTAAATGCTACAGATTGCTGTGCTTACACTTTGAAAGTTAGCTTGGATGGTAACAGCCAGTGCTGCCACTGATGCCCAAGGATCACTGTCTCAATCCAAGACATGAACTTTCTGGTAAAATAATTGATACGCAGGAAAAATATTGGGCAGCCAGACAAATTTGGCAAATGCCCACTACAAATTCTTTTGAGAATCTCATGAAATTCTTGTACTCTGTCAACAAAAAAATGAAAAAATACTCATTCTCGACATTTTTTGTTGTTGCTGTTATTAAACATGGACATTTAGAACTTACTCTTGCAATCTCAGAGCAGTAGATACATAAAAAGCACACTCTAAGATATAGTTTTCTTAAACATTTAGTGAGTAAATAGTCTGAAGCAACTCTAGTGAAAATATCCCTTGTCCTCCTTTTCTCTGGCACCTTGAAATTCTGGGAAGCATTCTTACTTTCTTTTCTCAAAAGATTTCTCAGATCAATTTGACTTCTTTTCCTGCCATTTTAGCACCTTAATCCCTCTATCCTTTACAGATTAAACTCTTTTCTATAAGCTTTCTTGATTCATTGACCCTCCCACAACCCCACTATTTCAGTAATATTCCTTTAAAAATTGTGGCTTATTCCTTTTATTCTTCACAAGACAAAGAAGTGGAGAGGAGGCAAAGATGAAACACTGCAATGCTCTAGCAAGAGATCAAAGAGACAGCATTCATGGAATTTTAAAAATCTATTGATCAGTGTGTATACCTAGGTCAAGAGTTACTCAATTATAGGATAAGATAGTATTAAGATTTAAACATATTATATTATGCAATATTTTATGTACACAAAGTAATATATATAATATGCATGTAAGATCTAAAACATATTAAAATTTATACCCATTAGCATACCACTCAATTTAAACCTGGAATATTAATGGTAAATTTGCCAGCACCTGTGTGTTCCTCCATTTCTCATTTTCTTGCCTCTAGTTAAATGTGGTTGTTTATCAAAAATTACCTTTCTATTGTAGTTTTATCATAAATTGCATAAGTTTTTATCAATGTATTTTTTATTTTGTTTGATTTTTAGCCTTTTACAAATGGCATCTTACTTTAGCCATCTAGAATTGACCATTCGCCCACAGTATTGCATATTTTAGGCTCAGTGATGTTGTTTTAGGTGACTGTTGTATATTCCTGCTTTCTGATGTATGATAATGCATTAAGAATATCTATTCCATTAATACAGTTATTCCTTATCTGACTAATAAAAATTTGTTTATATGTATTCATTATTATAAGTAATACTTCTAAATACACTCTCATATATACCTTCTATATTTGCACAAAAATGTCTTTAATTTTTTTTTTTTTTTTTTTTTTGAGACAGAGTCTCACTCTGTCACCAGGTTGGAGTGCAGTGGCACGATCTCAGCTCACTGCAACCTCTACCTCCTGGGTTCAAGTGATTCTTCTGCCTCAGCTTCCTGAGTAGATGGGACTATAGAGGCATGCCACCATGCCAAGCTAATTTTTTTACTTTTAGTAGAGACGGGGTTTCACCATGTTGGCCAGGATGGTCTCTATCTCCTGACCTCATGATCCGCCTGCCTCGGTCTCCCAAAGTGCTGGGATTACAGGTGTGACCCACCTTGCCCAGTCACGTCTTTAAAATTAATTAATGACTATGGATTATCTTGTGCATAGGGTTTACATGTTTCCAACTTTATAAGAGAATACAAAAATATTTTCCAAATTGTTTTATCAATTATGCATTCCTGACAACATGCATATGCTTTTATCATTTCTTATCTCTACCAACATTTGTTAATAACAAATTTCTTAAATTTGCCAATCTAGAAAGAATCACATTGTATCCAAATGTTTCCAACGTTTGCATATTTCCCAATACTTACAACATTTTAACAACTTGCCATTTCTTTTCCTCCTCAGTGCAGTATCAGTTTCTATCTTGTGACCACATTTTCCTGAGTTGAATTTCTATTACTGAAATATAGTTTTTGTATATTTTCTGTATTAATCTTTCACTAGTATGTTTTTTATATCTTCTTTCAAGTACTGTATTGTCTGTGTATTACCAGTAGGAGTTACCTAATGCTAAATGTTCAAAATTATTCACTTTTATCTTCTTGATGTATTTATTTGTATATTTTTGCAGAAGTCCTTTTCATGAAATTGAGATGTAAATATATTCTCCTATAGGTTCTTCATCATATTTTAGCATTAAGCTTTTAGTTTATTGGGAATTGAATTTTTCGTGTCATGTAAACTGAGGATCCAAATTTATTTTTATTTCTTAAGGGATATCTAAGCAATTGTTACCAAGCAATCATTTTAGTTTTATAATATTATCATTATTACATAGCAATATTCACTGTATCTATTGGCCTCTTTTTTGGATTTCCATAATGACCCATACTTTACTGGGTAAACTCATGAGGTGACACCACAAATATAACTACAGTAGTTTTATAATATATGTTAATGGCTGGTAATGTTAGCCATGTCAACATATTATTCTTCTTCAAACTATTTTGGGGTTTTCATTTTTTCATTAAAATTTTAGAATTGTTTGCAGGAATATTCACCCAGAGTTAACATTTTGCTTTGCACTGGATCTGTAAAACAATTTGGGAAATAATTAATGTATTTACAATATTGAGCTATCCCTGGGGAAACATTTGCCTAACTCTTATTGATTGTATCAATGAAGACAGAATACACACCTTGCATACTGTAATGTTTTTTTTTTTTTTTTGAGATGGAGTCTCGCTGTGTCGCCCAGGCTGGAGTGCAGTGGCCGGATCTCAGCTCACTGCAAGCTCTGCCTCCCGGGTTTTTACGCCATTCTCCGGCCTCAGCCTCCCGAGTAGCCGGGACTACAGGCGCCCGCCACCTCGCCCGGCTAGTTTTTTGTATTTTTTAGTAGAGACGGGGTTTCACTGTGTTAGCCAGGATGGTCTCGAACTCCTGACCTCGTGATCCGCCCGTCTCGGCCTCCCAAAGTGCTGGGATTACAGGCTTGAGCCACCGCGCCCGGCCGCATACTGTAATGTTAATAGGGTGGTTAAAGTGAGTTTTAAAACTTGGTATGTTTTTGTTGTTTCTTTCTACTTTAAGCAAAATTTTTGCAAGAGAAATGTAAACAGTCTAAATCTATGCTGTCTGCAAATTGCAATAGACGCAGACAGAATTTTGCTAAAGCTGCTTGTGGCCTGCCAGCTACTTTGATGGCGAATTTGGAGATTTGAAGACTTTTGGCATCATGTCACAAGATACAGCAGTTATAAGCTGTGACCCTAAATTGTGATTTTTATGAAAAAAATAAATATTTGTTCCAAACTTATATATATATCTTCTTTTATGAGTTTTCTGCCCTGTGATGGGAGTCAGTGTGGAGAAAGTCAGCACAGGAAGGAGCTTAAGGCCCTACCCAGCTGCTTGTTTCATATAGGCACAATAAAATGAAGAGACAGAGAGAGATAAATTGAGAACAGAGAAGGATACACATATAATACAAAGCCCTCAAGCTTAAAAGCTGCATATAGACAAGAGCTGTAGTAACTTGTACATAGAAGTGACCAGAAGCAAATAGACTATACGTGTGTACATATATATATAGTCTCTCTCCATATATATATAGAGTTGTACAATTGCAATTATACACATACTGTATATATATATTAGAGATTATACATATACAATTATAATTTTATATATATATATACACACACACACATATATGGAATGGTCTCTCTCTCTATATGAGATGAACAGTATTGCCAAGAGTTCTGTTGTCAAAACAAGAAAAGTTAAAATTGTTCAACTCTAAAATTACACATAAGAAATAGCCTAAAAATGTTTTATATTATCCACTGATGACTTATCTGTAGGATGCACAGCTATTAGTAATGGGGAAGTTTACAGGTATTACCTTTTCAAACATTCAAACATTACTTCTTTTCATAATCTTTATTTTCTCTTTTAGGGTCTATTATTGGCCAATTTTAAATGTTCTCATTCTATCCCTTATCCCCTATATTATTCACTGGCTCTTTTTATATTTAAATCTTTCTGTGCTTCATTTTAATTTGTCACTTAAATCTACCTTCTATTCACTATTTTTTTTTAGTATGTTTAATGGGCCCTACATTTTTGGTTTCAGAACCTTAAAAATTAGTTTGTGTGTGTGTGTGTGTGTATGTATGTATGTATGTATGTGTGTAAAATACTATCTATATAGCTTCCAAATATCATAGGCCATTATATAATCTTTTGTTCCTTGCTCATTTTTTGTGATACCTTCTTTCTTGTCATATGTATTTGATAGACAGTAATTTTGTGTTCTCTATTTATAATGGCAATATCTTAAATATTTGAGGAACTAAACCTGAGGCTTTTCTTGTAAATTTTAGCATCTAGGAAACAGTAATGAGATGATAATTTACTTTCAGTGTTTTCCTACGTTTTGCTTTTGCTCATTGCCTTCACGTTCCTGCTCTTATTTTGCTGCCCTGCTTGCCATTGTATTTTATTTTTATTTTAGAAGTTGGCTAGAGAAGCTTACAACTCATTTAGCTATGCCTGTTGCAATTTATGTAGTGCACGTTTGCATTTTAGTGTGATGACTCTTCAGAGAATCTGGTTCAACATACTTTCACCAATGGTGAATTGTTTCCTGCCTAATCATAATATAAGCCACACAAACTGATTCATCTAAATTATTTCACATGATTTACTATAAAACTCAGATAGCATATGTACATGGAACACCTACTATGTTGCCATAATCTCTGCTTGATGTTAATTATACAAAACTGATTTAAAAAGCTGTCCCAGAATTTTTTTAATCGGTTATTCATTTAGTTATGCAAGATTCATTAGTTCTGGAGATTGAAAGTACAACAGAGTGACTATAGTTTGCGATTTTTCATTGTACACTTGAAACTTACTAAGAGGGGTAGACCTTCAGTGTTCTCACCTCAAAAAATAAAAAAAAAAGAAAGAAAAACAAAATGGTAACTATCTGAGGTGATGAATATATTAATTAGTTTGAATGTGGTCATTTCATAACATGTATGTATATCAATTATCCAATTGTACACTTTGAATATATACCAGTTTTAATTGTCAAACGTACCTTAATAAAATTTTAAAAATGAAAGGTAACCCAGTATGTCTAAGATTTAAATTTCACCTGGAATGACAAATATGAAATCAATCAACTAATATAATACAACATGAAATAATAAGATAAAATAAAAGACAATGTTCAAATGGTGATTGCTTTAGTATTTTCTGTTGTTTATGACTAAAATTATTGTTATGTGAGGTTTAAACAAGACACAATAGAAGTATAAGTAAAAGAGAACTTATATCTCCCTGTAGAAGTAAGGAAGGCTTCACAGAAAGATGCAGTACAGATTAAGGGAAAAATGAGAAAATTAATTAACTTGAAAAATCATTTAGGAATAAGTGGGCATATCAGGTTTCACAGGAAAAAGAAGTCAAGCACTGAAATATTTCTATTTTATTATGTCATCATTGGGCAATTAGTAAAGAATTTGAATTGCCCATAAATTACCAATAAATAGTGCCATGAATAATGGGAATCTAAAAGAGAGTTAGTGAGGCCCATAAAAGCAGATGAAAGCATCTGAAAGCAGATAATGAATTTGTAAGTAGTGAGATGAGGATGAAAATATGGGAACAGAAAATTAATAATTACATTTTAAATGGGGAAGGCATCTAGAAGGGTTTCTAGTTCAGAGTCTGGGCAAGTGAATAAAGAGGGGTATTACTGATCAAGATGAAAAACAAAGGAGAAAGAGAAGCAGATATTTGAAGATTTTTTTGTTCGGATTGAGTTGGAAGTGATCAACAACATTCAGGAAATGATATTTGCTGTTTAGCTGAATATAGAAAAATACTGTTTCACATGAAGTGAGAGAAAATGTGATGGACATTATTGATTTTTAATTTTTTTTGCATGGACTTTATTTGAAGACTTTTAAAAACACAAAGCAGAAATGTACGAGAATCTTAGGTAATCTAGTACTTATGGGCAGGCAAACAGTATAAAACCCTACAGAGAAAAATTACGACGATAGGATGGTGTGCCTTCTTAGCCTTCGTGCAGTATTTGTTATACTGTGTATTTTCATACTCTGAAAATGACTAGATTAATTTTCGATAAATGTTTGTTACCCAAACATGGATCTTTGCTCAAGTTGCCAAATTGTGTACATCTACACAATTGCTATGTTGAAAAAGATGTTTTATCATACTATTTTAAGAAATTGTTTCATTGTGCTGAAAATTAACCAAGTAGTCTTTTGAACCTTAAAGCAAAGCCTATGCTCTGCCTCCGGATTTTGCAAAAGAGATACAAATTTCTTAATGTTCTCAGTTTTGATTGCCACTCTGTTGATCATTACTTCCCCTCCTCTCCTGCTTCTCCTAATTGTGCTCTTACCGAAATGCCTCATAGTCATGAATACTATTATGTTTGCAATCATTGTATTTGATAAAAATCTAGTCGTATTTTCTCTTTCTCTTCTTTTTAGGATATATGTTATACATAGTAAGCTTCTTGGTTCCCCAATTCTAAAGCCACATAATTTGTTGTCTCTTAGCAACAGACTAGAGACTCTACAAGATGCATTTATTTATATGCTTGATTTCTGAACAGTAGACAAACTGCATATCATTCAACGAATGTCTTAAAGTATTTTCTATAGTCGACAGGACTATTTAAATGGCAAAATTAAAAGGCTTCATAGATATCACTTAGCTTATTTTTGGAAAATCTCAAAATATTTAATTATTCCTGTTATGAAAATAGGTGAAAGGTTGAAACCACTCATCTCACCAAAATTTTTAAAATAAATGTAAAAACTACAGATGAATGATTAAGACCTAAGTTAGCAGGAGTGCTGGCTAAATGTTACACGTAAGACAAAGGTGAATAAAGTTTTTTTTAAAAGGAATAGTCCCTGATCATTAAGTTCATCTTTAGAAATCTAAAGATTTCTAAATCTTTAGGTTTAGAAATTCTAAATCTAAATCATCTTTAAAAAATTCTTGCATGTCTAAGAACTTCCCTGATTCATTTTAAATAAAAGATGAACTTTCATTCACTTTCAGTAGATATTCACTAACTAGAACATCTATCTAAACATATAACTCTAAACTCTGAAACTAACTTAACAATAACTATTATTGTTTTCCACAAGATCAGGACTGCTTTAGTTTAGAAGCTTGTAATGGGAAAAGAACAAGGGCTGTGAGTTTGTTGGTGTATTTTTGTCCTGTGTTCACTCTCACAAATCTCCAACAATTTAGCCACTTAAAACAACACAAATTTATCATCTTAACGTTTTTGAGGCCTAAGTCTAACGGTGCTAAATCAAGTTGTCTGCAGGATGGTTCTTTCTGAAGGCTCTGAGGGGAGAATACATTTCCTCATGTCTTTCTGCTTTTCACTGGCCACCTGCACTCCTTGGCTTGTAGCCATTTACTCCATATTCAAATTGCATCATTTCAGTCTCCACATCAGTTATTACACTGCCCTCTCCTCTGATTTTGACTCCTACTGGATCCCCTTATAAAGCCCATAGAGATTATATCTGGCCTTCTGAGATAACCTGGTATAACCCCTCCTTCTCAAGATCATTAATTTAAACACACTTGCAAAATCTCTTTTGCCATTTAAGGTCGTATTTACAGGTTCCAGGGATTAGGACATGGACGTATATAGAGGACAATTACTCAGGCCCATAATTGATTTGGTCTCTATTTGTCTTCCTTGCATTTATATTTTCTCAAAGGAATTTTTACTCACAAAATCTTCCTTTTTATTTCTGTATATTTGTTTTTATATGTTTGATACCATGTAGGAGTCCTAGATCTGTGAAAATGGCTTTTATAGTCTTTGAAAATATTACATGTAAACATTTTCCGCTGCACTTTCAATTCTCACAAATGAGTTATTTTGGTACCTAGTTTCATACACATTTTATTATTTATTTCAAACAAAAACCTAGAGAAAGAACATTTCAGGCACAGAGAAAGGTATGTTCCAAAACTATGTGGCATGTATAAGCCTGACGGTTTGGGCGAAGAAAAAGAAGTTTGTTAAGACTAGATTAGGGTTGCCAGATAAAAAACAAGACACCTAATTAAATTTGAATTCTAGATTTAAATAATAATGTTTTAGTCAAGTATGCCCCAACTACTGCCTAAGACATACTTACACTTTTAAAGGTTTTGTTTTGTTTTGTTTTAAAATTAAATCAAGCTGCATGGTTATTATTTTCCCCTTTTTTGATAAATCTGGAAACTCTAGCCTAGCTTATGGTTGATAACCATGTGTACAGTTGGTGATGTTACATAAGAAGTCATGATTATTCATGCAGGTAAAAAAAAAATGGTTGTATATTTTCTACATGCAATTCAAAACTATTGGAATATTTTAAGCATTAAAATGATAGATATGATCTTATTTTTTTTCCAGGATGATCACATTGGTGTCTTGGTGGTGGATAGATTATTATAGGATAAGTTTGGAAGCAAGAAGTCAGTATAAGTAGCTGCCTGACTGTTTTGGTGAGAGATGATGGTGACTTGGATCTAGGAGGTGACGAAAAAGAGCAAAGGGTCATCAATAGGGAGACAAGAGCTCTAACTCAATTGGGAGCAAGGTAGTTATCTTCAGAAGATAATTGAATAACTTAGGTACAAATAGGATAGATAGAAGATTGGGGAAAGTTTCCCAAACATCAAAGTTGAATATGTTGAGCAGCGAGCAGAAACCTTTTATTCTGTAAAAAGCAATCCTAGAGAAAGGGTAAGTTTCTTCTCTTTAGTAAGGAAGTAGCAATAAGCAGGAAATAAAGTTTTGGTATCTGAAATATTTAATAGTCTACAAAAGAGTTATAAGAGTGCTAGCATACTTCTTCAAGAAGATTCTATTTTTCACTTATTACAAATATGCCAGGGAATATATTGTATTTTCCTAAATCATAAGCAAATTTCTAGAAGTCAACTGTTTAAACTTTAGCACCATTTTGCAACAGAAGTATGGGTTTTTGCTTCATTTTTACTAGTTTTTTCTTTCTTTCAACAGATTTTAGCAGCAAATATGCTACTAATTTAAAAAATATAATAACATATTAGGTAAACATAATGTAAATTTAAAATATTGATGCCTATGAAGAGTATTATTAGAGAAAACAAAAAAAATTAGCCTATCCTGGAGCTCATGCAGCATCTAATGTATGTACCACTTTTCATACTTCTCTGAATGTAATTTCTTGCAATTTTGCCTGTTGTCAGTAATTAGAGCAGCAAATTCTCTTTTCCAACAAAGGTAGTCCTGCAACATTTGTATTTTTACAAGTATTGCTGCATTGCTGGTGAATCAAGAAATATTCATCAGTAAGAACAATTTCTTTCATTTTTCTTCTTATCATGGTAATCTCCCTCTAGTTACTTTCTTCCCTCTAAATTACCTGAACATAATGATTTTAGTATAAACCTCAGGAAAGACTTGCATTCAGTAGATGATTTTTTTATAAATAGAATTACACATATAAAAGATTTAGTAGTATTGGCTACGATTAATATTTTTAGAAAATCATTGGTTAGACACAAAATTAGCACATAAGATACTTGTATTTCTACTCCATAAGAGTATGAATGGAGTGGAAATAAAAATTAAAAAATAAAATAAAACAAAGTAAACAAATATTTTAAAATCACACGTATCTACTCACTAGATAATGTCACTTTGAAAAAGAGATATAGAAATCAGGTAATAATGTTGGATATGCCATAAAACAAATGATTAATAACATAAACTGTAGTGCCTAGAACATTCACTTTTTTAAATAAAATCCTAATTTAAAATACTTGTCTTACACAAACACAATGGCTCACACAGGTAATCCCAGCACTTTGGGAGGCCTAGGCAGGAGGATTGCTTGAATCCTAGAGTTCAAGACCAGCCTAGGCAACATAGAGAAACACTATCTCTACAAAAATAAAAATTTTAAAAAAATTAGTCAGATATGGTGGCACATGCCTGTGGTCCCAGCTACTCAGGAAGTTGAGGTGAGAGGATTGCTTGAGCCCAGGAGGTGGTGGCTGCAGTGAGCTCTGATTGTGCCACTGTATTCCAGCCTGGGTGACAGAGCAAGACCCTATCTCTAAAAAATAAAAAAATAATAAATAATGTAAAAATGCTCTTATTTTTTCAAAGGGTTAAGGTTACCTGGAGTTAGCAAATATGTTGCTTTATGCTTAATAATGACATTATAATAACATATGTCTCACATATTTCATTAGGATAGTAACTCCCTAGAGCAAGTTACTGAGTAAACAAAAAGAATTTCAAACTTCATAATCATTTTTAGTAAGAATTGTCCTATTTTAAACTACTAAGACTACATCAAGTGATTTGTTTTGTCAACATTATCTTTTGTCGTTTAAAAAAAAACAACATAACTTATCTTTGTGAATTTAATAATAAAATATCTCAATAGGTTTTCAATATATATTTATTTAAGAATATTTTTGAGAATAATCAATTCTTATATTTAAATATACATATTTGTTCAAAAATATATTCTTTTTCTTAGAATACTTTATTATTGTGAGTAATATATTATCAATTATTAATTTTTCTTTAATGTTAAAATGATGTATATCCTTTGATGATTATGTAGCATTCATTGAGAATATTTTATCAAGTTTCTTATTTGACCTTTAATTTTGTTTTATTTATTTGTATTGGTTGGGCTTGTTTTGACATATTGTTTATGTTCAAATTGTCTAGGAATTTTTTATAAAAACATCTGTGATTTGTGTTTTAAACATTTTCCTCAGTTAAAATTTTAATTATTATTATTTTATTGTTGTGTTTTCCTAATGACTTAATTTTTAATATTATCTCACTATTATGACTTGAGTGCTTTACATGTTCCTCTTGTATAAAAGAATTATAATGAATGCTTATATAATTTTACATTCAAGTAATCTGTAACCAAACATTTCAAATGTTCAGATTAATATTAAAAATTAATTTTGTTTTAATACTTGAATTTAGTTATAGTTATTTAATATGGTTAATATGATTATAAAATATAATCATTGAATACATAATATCAGATTCTCCACTATAATACTTATTTAAATCTCATTTATGTTGCCTGATCAATTAATAGACTTATTAAAAGCTGAAGTCAGCAAGTTAGAAAAAAATAATAGCATCCTTAATTTTTAAAAATGAGTTTTATGTTACATAACTTAAAGTCTTTCTGGTATCTAGCTAAGCATTCAACCAAGAAAAAGTGTGTGCTGCCCTCACATTTCTTGCCATCACATTCTTTATAAAGATCACCCTGGGTCACTGTGACCAAAAGCCACAATTTTTTTCTTCTAACTGATCTTATTTACACATCTGTTATTTATAATGACTGCCCAAATTAATTTCATGTTAAGCCATAATATAAAATGTTACACTCTATTTATTCAGAATCTATTGTTTGTCTTATCAGACTGTATTTAACTCTCACAACAGGGTAGCTATTATTCTTATTTTACAGAGGATAAAAGTGACTCTCAGAAAATTTAATGAATTCAGCTGGTAAATAACAGGATAAAATCTCATTCTAGATCTTTATATCATGTACCTTTTGAACTACCAGTTCACTAGAGCCTACGAATTTCATTGCATCAAGTGTTTAATATAAAAAAAGCTTTCTAGATGTTGACTATCACGTAAACAACGAACTCTGTCCATTCTCACTGAACCTTAACAGTTTCGAAATCTCCCAAAATGATATGATTCTAACATATAATTTCAGTTCTTTAGAAAGATTGAATTTCTAAATAATATTATCATAAAAAGATCTCCCTCTGTTATATATTCAACTGACATAATAAGATAATTGGTGAAGAGGTGAGACTAGCCTTCTGAGACTTGTTAATTGCATATCAACCAAAAATACACTCATGTCTAGCAATATCAATAAACAGGATGATTTATTAAGATGTAAGGATTCAGGAGGAAAAGAATAATGAATATGTCTTTTGTATGGAATTAACATATTTTTATGTTATTGGCTAAAATAAAGTAATAAACACATCAATAGATTTCAATACATATTATTTAAGACTACTCTCTCAGTAATTAATGTCACTGAATTTTTAGCATAAAATATATCGATAAAAAGAAAGTGCAATTTTTCTGTATATATCAAATGTGCAAATGGAAAATAAGGATACTAAAAGTCCACTGACAAGAGATAGGCATATAGAGTTAATGAACTGTGGTCCCTACAATCCATCAATTGTCACATAGCTGCTATCTAGAGATAAAATCAATACAAGTGCTTTCAGATACACAGAACTGCTTCATTGAGAACTCTAACCTGAGTATGTCATCACACAGGTATTTAAACATCATGAAAGATGTAGAAAAGCTTCAAGTGGTTTTGAACTTGTATGACTAAAGATTTATATATTTTATAGATTTGTTTTCTACTAGCTCCAGTACACAATTTTGAAATATATCACTCCATCAGCTATTCTTCTCAGAATACTTGTGAATACATTGTAGCCAGAAATTTTACTATATGTTATATCAGCTAGTTAAATGAATTCCCTAACTTAGAGAAGATATGAAAAAATGTGTAACTTCCAGAGTACAGAGATAAGCTTCCAATCCAGTATCTATTGATAAATTATATGATTTTGAGATTTCCAATTAAACCATATTAAGACATTTCCTTTTAAACAATGTGATTTTCTGCATCAATACTCCCCAAAAGCAGCAATCTAAAAGTTACAGATGGACTTAGAATAAATTTAAATTGAAATTTTAGTTCTAAACTAATCTTTATTTGTTTATTTATTTTTTGGTTCAATGTGCTTGGAGTAAAGATTATTGTATAAATCTCACACACAATTTCTAGGATAGCAAAATGGGACTGCTTTTTGAAGAAACAGTCTTCTAAACATTAAATTGGACAGAGATAGCTTTATTTCAGTGTCCACTGGAATTTAGATATACCACCAAAATTATATTTCACAAAATTCCACCAAGATTAATACTAGGAAATAAATATTTTTGTAGTTAATTCAAAACTGGTTTTGTACCAAAAGAAAACAGAGTCTCAGAAAGAAAAGAATTACACAACAGATGATTCAGGTAATGTGTCTATAATTTTTTATAACTAAAATTTTCTGTGTTTCCACATGGTATCTAAATCATGTCATAATATTAATACATTCACTGTGGGTAATGTTAGGAGCTGTATACAAAGGCTGTACCTCACAAACCCAATCAGTTCCCCTATTTGGCCAATTTAACCTCAAATATATATTTTATTTAATCCTTATAGCTTAGCAAACTAGGTAACAAGGTAGTATGATCACTGTGTTGTAGCATAAACAGAAGACTATAGGGGCAGTCTACAAACTTTTGGCTCCAGAGACCAGTATTTTGGAAGAGAATTTCTCCACGGACGGCACCGAGCGGGCATTGGTTTCAGATGAAACTGTTCCACCTCAGATCATCAGGCATTAGATTTTTATAAGGCGTGGGCAACCTAGATCCCCTGCATGCACAGTTCACAATAGGGTTCATGCGCCTATGAGAATCTAATGCTACCACTGATTTGACCAGAGGCAGAGCTCAGGTGGTAACGCTCGCTCCAGCCACTCACCTCCTGCTGTCTGGCATGGTTCCTAAAAGATCAAGGACTTTTAGTGGTCTGTGGCCCAAGGGTTGAGGACCCTTGAACTAGAAAATTAATCTGATCAAATGAACACAATTAAATATTCAGAAAAGCATTATAACAATAATCTCTATTTTTTTTTATATCTTATTCTCATTTTATTTTATTACAATGTCTACAGAGAGAATGCGAACTGGAAAACTTTGACGTATTTTTTTTCCCAGGAGGCTTTTTTTTGTCCATATATCTAATGTAATGCAGGCAAAATACCTACAAATGAAGCATATCACTGCATACATTTTTGTAAGTTGTATGATAGTAATTCATTTTTACATAAGTTGCAAGATTATGTAATTGGTTTCATGACTGGACATGATGTAGTTTGAAATATTAAAATTTGTAGAAGTAATCACAATTAAGAGACAAGATGCAGAAATAGAAATGAAATGATTTCATAATATGTATTAGTCTCACAGTGTATTCAAAAGCATTATGTTAATATAACATGTACCACATAAATATATACACCTACTTATGTACCCCTAAAAATTAAAAATAAAGAAAATTTAAAATAAAATACATTTAAAAATAAAGGACACATGTGAGAGATGGTATTCAGTAAATACTAAAACTTAGAAAAGCATTATATTTAGAATATTTTCCAAGGGTAATAGAAAGAAAACTTTGTTTCAATGTTAAAAGGAAAAGAACTTAGACTCTATAAATTACAATATGTTTTCAAAAACACTATGTTACGATTACATTCCCTTAGTGTTGGCATAATTACTTTATAAAAGAAAACAGAAAAATATAACAAGAAAATTGAAAAGCTTTTAGTTGACACCTAATGCATAATGCCATTTGATAAATACATAGAATAAGCATATAAGAGATCAAAAAGATGTCTTAAGTTTTGAGTATTGTGTAAAAGGTATAATACTTTTTCCTCTTTAGTACATATATTTTTTTGCCTTTAAAAAGTGCATTTTGGCATCTAAAAATTTAAATTTGTAACAGAAACTGGCTTACACATATTTTTTAACCACTTTACAAATGTCATGAAAGTATAATTTTAATTATTTATATGCTTTCTTTTCCAGTGGAATTAAAATACAAAGGCAATTTTAAATGTCGCTTATCTTTAAAAAAATCTAAATAACATACCATCATGTATGTTTGCTTTGGAATAAAATCTGCTACTTACCAAAATTAGATAATACTTTAATAAACATCACATCTTTTTGGGTATGTTATCTCAATTTTATTTCATGTTAGATTTAAATTCTTATGCAATTTTCTGAAAATAATTATAATATAAATGAGGGTGATATTAACATTCTTAAAACTTGTCAATTGTGCATTGGCTCTTAAAACATCAGGCCAAAAGTGACACATATACCTTATAGTAACCTTTCCTTGGCCAGACAAGTGAATGTTAGACTTCTGGTTTCCCAGTCCAGATACAAAGAATCTGGAAGTTGTTACTCCCATCCTTATAAGAACAAAACTGAAAAACTGAAAGCCAACAATGGACTTAATGCATTAGAATTTTTTTTTTATTTTTTTTTTTTTTATTTTTTTTTTTTTGAGACTGAATCTCGCTCTGCCGCCCAGGCTGGAGTGCAGTGGCACGATCTTGGCTACTGCAAGCTCCGCTTCCCAGGCTCACGCCATTCTCCTGCCTCAGCCTCCTGAGTAGCCAGGACTACAGGCGCCTGCCACCACTCCAAGCTAATTTTTGTATTTTTAGTGAGATGGGGTTTCACCATGGTCTAGATCTCCTGACCTTGTGATCCGCCTGCCTCGGCTTCCCAAAGTGCTGGGATTACAGGCGTGAGCCACAGGGCCCGGCCATGCATCAGAAATAAGTCTAAAATTGACACTCTAACATCACAAAAGAACTAGAGAAGCAAGAGCAAACACATTCAAAAGCTAGCAGAAGGCAAGAAATAACTAAGATCAGAGCAGAACTGAAGGAGATAGAAACACCAAAAAAAACCTCCAAAAAATCAATGAATCCAGGAGCTGGTGTTTTGAAAAGACCAAAAAAAAAAAAAAAAAAAAAAAGACCACTAGCAAGATTAATAAAGAAGAAAAGAGAGTAGAATCAAGTAGATGCAATTAAAAAAAATGATAAAGAGGATATCACCACCAACCCCACAGAAATATAAACTACCATCAGAGAATACTATAAACACCTCTACACAAATAAACTAGAAAACCTAGAAGAAATGGATAATTTCCTGGACACTTACACTCTCCCAAGACTAAACCAGGAAGAGGTTGAATCCCTGAATAGACCAATAGCAGGCTCTGAAATTGAGGCAATAATTAACAGCCTACCAATGAAAAAAAGTCCAGGACCAGACAGATTCACAGCCGAATTCTACCAGAGGTACAAGGAGGAGCTGGTACCATTCCTTCTGAAACTATTCCAATCAATAGAAAAAGAGGGAATCCTCTTTAACTCATTTTGTGAGGACAACATCATCCTGATACCAAAGCCTGACAGAGACACAACAAAAAAAGAGAACTTTAGACCAATATCCCTGATGAACGTCGATGCAAAAATCCTCAATAAAATACTGGCAAACCGAATCCAGCAGCACCTCAAAAAGGCTATCTACCATGATCAAGTGGGCTTCATCCCTGGGATACAAGGCTGGTTCAACATATGCAAATCAATAAATGTAATCCAGCATATAAACAGAACCAAAGACAAAAACCACATGAGTATCTCAATAGATGCAGAAAAGGCCTTTGACAAAATTCAACAGCCCTTCATGATAAAAAGTCTCAATAAATTCGGCATTGATGGAACATATCTCAAAATAATAAGAGCTATTTATGGCAAACCCACAGCCAATATCATACTGAATGGGCAAAAACTGGAAGCATTCCCTTTGAAAACCAGCACAAGACAGGGATGCCCTCTCCCACCACTCCTATTCAACATAGTGTTGGAAGTTCTGGCTAGGGCAATCAAGCAAGAGAAAGAAATAAAGGGTATTCAGTTAGGAAAAGAAGAAGTCCAATTGTCCCTGTTTGCAGATGACATGATTGTATATTTAGAAAACTCCATCGTCCCAGCCCAAAGTCTCCTTAAGGTGATAAGCAACTTCAGCAAAGTCTCAGAATACAAAATCAATGTGCAAAAATCACAAGCATTCTTATACACCAGTAACAGACAAACAGAGAGCCAAATCATGAATGAACTCCCATTCACAATAGCTTCAAAGAGAATAAAATACCTAGGAATCCAACTTATAAGGGATGTAAAGGACCTCTTCAAGAACTACAAACCACTGCTCAGTGAAATAAAAGAGGACACAAACAAATGGAAGAACATATCTTGCTCATGGATAGGAAGAATCAATATTGTGAAAATGGCCATACTGCCCAAGGTAATTTATAGATTCAATGCCATCCCCATTAAGCTACCAATGACTTTCTTCACAGAATTGGAAAAAACTGCTTTAAAGTTCATATGGAACCAAAAAAGACCCTGCATTGCCAAGAAAATCCTAAGCCAAAAGAACAAAGCTGGAGGCATCACGCTACCTACTTCAAACTACTACAAGGCAAAGTCACCAAAACAGCGTGGTACTGGTACCAAAACAGAGATACAGACCAATGGAAAAGAACAGATCCCTCAGAAAAAATACCACACATCTACAGCCATCTGATCTTTGACAAACCTGACAAAAACAAGAAATGGGGAAAGGATTCCCTATTTAATAAATGGTGGTGGGAAAATTGGCTAGCCATAAGTACAAAGCTGAAACTGGATTCTTTCCTTACTCCTTATATGAAAATTAATTCAAGATGGATTAGAGACTTAAATGTTAGACCTAAAACCATAAAAACCCTAGAAGAAAACCTAGGTAATACCATTCAGGACATAGGCATGGGCAAGGACTTCATGTCTAAAACACCAAAAGCAATGGCAACAAAAGTCAAAATGGACAAATGGGATCTAATTAAACTAAAGAGCTTCTGCACAGCAAAAGAAACTACCATCAGAGTGAACAGGCAACCTACAGAATGGGAGAAAATTTTTGCAATCTACTCATCTGACAAAGGGCTAATACTCAGAACCTACAAAGAACTCAAACAAATTTACAAGAAAAAAACAAACAACCCCATCAAAAAGTGGGCAAAGGAAATGAATGGACACATCTCAAAAGAAGACATTCATACAGCCAACAGACACATGAAAAAATGCTCGTCATCACTAGCCATCAGAGAAATGCAAATAAAAACCACAATGAGATACCATCTCACACCTGTTAGAATGGCAATCATTAAAAAATCAGGAAACAACAGGTGCTGAAGAGGATGTGGAGAAATAGGAACACCTTTACACTATTGGTGGGACTGTAAACTAGTTCAACCATTGTGGAAGACAGTGTGGCGATTCCTCAGGGATCTAGAACTAGAAATACCATTTGACCCAGCCATCCCATTACTGGGGATATACCCAAAGGATTATAAGTCATGCTGCTATAAAGTCACATGCACACGTATGTTTATTGCAGCACTATTCACAATAGCAAAGACTCGGAACCAACCCAAATGTCCATCAATGACAGACTGGATTAAGAAAATGTGGCACATATGCACCATGTACCACTATATAGCCGTAAAAAGATGAGTTCATGTCCTTTGTAGGGACATGGATGCATCTGGAAACCATCATTCTCAGCAAACTATCGCTAGAACAGAAAATCAAACACCGCATGTTCTCACTTACAGTTGGAAATTGAACAATGAGATCACTTGGACACAGGAAGGGGAACATCACACACCGGTGCCTATTGTGGGGAGGGGGAAGGAAGGAGGGATAGCATTAGGAGATATACCTAATGTAAATGACGAGTTAATGAATGCAGCACACCCACATGGCACATGTATACATATGTAACAAACCTGCATGTTGTGCACATGTACCCTAGAACTTAAAGTATAACAATTAAAGAAAAAAAAAAAAACAAACAAATAAGTCAAAGGGCAAACGACTGCCTCAAAAACCGGAACAAACTGACATAGAGCATCACAGCTTATCTTGAGCAGAAACAGCCACTGCAACCAGAATTGGGTATTTATACAAAGAGTAACTAACTAATTGTCGGAGACTAAGGTGGATTGCTTGAGATATAAAAACTCCTGAAAGGCCAGTTTTAGGAGAACTGCCACACTTTTTCCCTCCGTGAACCCCAATAGGTTTAAATGATGAAGATGGTAATAAAAATCTCTCCTGTTTCCAATGCAGAAAGGAGAAAAAGAAACACTTTGAAATATGCTCAGAGAAGTCTGCTCTCCTTCACAAAGGTATGCTCCCAGGGAAAACGATTTCACTACAGCCTAACCATAGGGGGATTTATCAGAGTCTAACCAACATGGGGAATGGGAAACATCCATCTCTTGCCCTAATAGCCTTCCTGTATTAATTAAGGGGGAAAAAAATTCCAGAAGCACTTGTCAAAGTCACAGCCCAGGGTACAGGTTTGCTAAAAGCCTTACACCCAACCTAATGATAGGACATTTCTTACACTCCCAACTTTTATTGCTACATTAATTATAGGCTTCTGTATTGTGACTTAACTTAGCTGAAAAGAACTACAGGACTCATACCTTTAAAAAATAAAAATAAAAAAGTCCCTAGGAAAACCCAAGACAGTGAGGGAGACAAGGGCACCACAGAAATTTTAGCCTCTGACACCTACCTCTACAGCAAACAGTGAACACAGCATAGCTCCACAAAGCCTCACACTGAAATCCTATTTACCTCAGTTTCTAAAGTTAACATTATTGATTTAAAAAATTCATCATAAGAATAAAGTGCATCCCTAGGAGCTGTCGTGTGTGTATGTGTGTTTGTGATTGTCTCTATTATTTAAACAAATTAATAATCTTATAAATCAATGAAAGGGAATAGACTATTTAAAAAACTATACTATTCTATTTTCTGTTTTGTTACTTGCTAATAAATATACAACTTCGACTATAGAGACAGTAGCTTGCAAGACTTGTTCATAACAGTTTCCAGTAATTTACATTTTTCTGAAAATATTCTGGTTAATCATGGATTGCATATGATCTTACTTTGTCTATCTTAAATGATTTTTTTTTCTTAATCCAAGTAAGTTATTAGCCATAGAATATTTATATCCTATTACTTATTCCTCCCATCAATTTTCTTGAAAACAACCTAGAATCTCAGCTCTTTCTCTCTTTTTACCCGGATCAAAAGCATAAACCCATGCTATCATTAAAGGGAAATGATAGCATAACAAAAATGAATTAATTGCATATAAAACTTCAAAAGACTAAACATAGCACCTCAAAACATAACCAAATTGAGATTTAACCTTTGATGAACTAAATATATCTCCACTTTCTCCTTCAGAATCCTTGTTATCCCTGTCTCAGTTTTCACTATGTCACCGTTTCTGACTCTCTTTTCTACCTTTCACTCTAATTTGCCTGTCTCTTCTTCTATCATTATTCTTTATTTACCTGAACAAAATAGCACAAGAAGAAACTATGTACTGTAAACTATGTTGGTTTTATTCTACAAGTCTGCACTAAGCTATTAGTGTTTTTATAGGTAGGTAGCTTTATTTATTTAGGTGTTTGGAAGGAAACATAGTCAGGAAGTAGATATTATGCTGTGAAAGGAGCAATAAGGAATATGTTTCATCTGGAGGAAAACATTATCATCAACTATCCTGACTAGGAAACTTCACAAAATTCAATCATAGATTTATAGTCTCTCAATTCTATTGAGAAAATCTCATTTGGGAGTAATCAAAATTATCTTTTGACCAAAAAAGTTTAAAAAAGGTTATAAACCATAAAAGTTAGAATGATTAGATCTTCAAGAAATTACATTAAATCAAGGTTACATATATTAAACATTAGGCATATCCATAATTTATTTACTACAAGCCATATATTTCTATTTGTTCACGTCAGTGAAATATAAATGAGGTGGTGAAATGAATTAGTTATGAATCACTGTATATTGAGTGAATGCTAATGTTATAATTATTGATTTTCTATGATTTTTTTCCTTCAAATTCTGGAGAAAATGTCCTTCAATTCAAGTTTAGCCTTGTTATATTATGTTATTTTCTGTGAATATATATTTGCATTAGTAGGTGGTCTAGTCTATTAGACTCTTTGCAAGTATACTCTAAACGCCTATTCTAACCTTTCGATCTGAAAGTCATTTTTTTCCTCCTTTTTAAAAGAATACTTCATCCGTTTTCAAATCAAAAGTCCTAATACACAAAAATGAAAATCTTGTAATCATTAAGAAACCTCAATAAGCTGAGGAAAGACCAAAAGAAAGGTATTCCTAAAAGTGTCATGCTATTCATCTTATCTTTGTGATATTTTGTTTCTGGCAATGTTTGACTACTTTCAGACCAATTCTTCCTCTGAGACTGATTTTAAAATCTTGACAAAATGTAAATATCTTATGTATGAAGGAAAGCTACAAAGAGAACGGAAATTTCAGGGGCTGTAAACTTGTATTGGAGGAAAGCGCAGATTGACTATCAGGTACTTTGGGACCTCTTTTCCTTCTCAGGTGATTGCTGATTCAAAAACTGAGAGTGGTAGCAATAGACTGAGAAGCTGAGCAAAGATTTCTGCAGTCTCATGAGACTTTGAAAGTCCACTTTAAATGAAGACTTGTAAATTTCCCAAGCTATTGATTGGGACTCTAAGGGGGTCCATACTGGGATGACAGATGAAGCATAATAGATCATAGACTCCCAAGGACCAAAGACAGGCTTCACATAATCTTGGTCCCCAACAGGGAAAAGGGATATGGTACCCCAACAGTAGCTGCCTGCCCCAAGGAACCATACATTTTCTCTGAAGAAAGATGACAACCACAGTCTCTAATTCTTTCTATTATATTTTTTATAGCCAAGATTCATCATTTAGTTTTAAAAAAGCACCATTTTTAAAACACAAAAGTTTAAGAAAATCAAAGTATTTTTAACAGCAATTTTCAGATACGGACTTCAAAATAACTATGACAAATCCCAGCAGTTAAGAATCAACAAAGAAAATATTGGCAGATATTATAAAGGAGAAACAAGTGGGAATTCTTAAAAAACCTAATATTTTTAAAATCTGCAATAGGTTTAACAACAGATGAAATGGAGATTTTAAAATGAAAAAGATATTTAAAATATTCAGACTGAAGAATAGAGTGGCAAATTTATGGGAAGTATATAAGAGATTACATGAGATATATAAAACAAAATGAAATAACTAACAAAAGTATAATTACTTTTGCAGAATAAACTATGTAGAATAGAACAGATTCCATCGTTGAAGGGATAACAAGGACAAAATTCCCAAAATAGACCATATAAATTAGGTCACATATCAAGCAGAATAAACATTATGAATGCCACACCTAATCTCAGAGAAGAATAAAGCTATGTTTAGGTTTAACGCTGCTACAGGTGTTTATATTTGTCCTGTTTTTCCTTTCCTTTGTTTATTCTTTCTAGCTTTCTTGTGTTTCATTCACCTTTTATATTTTAGTATTCAATTTCTCTCTATTTGCTTTTCAGTATAATTAATTTTAAAAAGATATTTTAGGTTCTTTTAGGCTTTACAATACGCATGCTTTTTTTTGAAATCATAGAATTCTAGGTAGCTGTATTTTATACTATTTCACCTATAAAAGTTTTACAAAACTGTATTTCCATTTAATTCTTACTTGTTATCTATATTATTGTTGCCCTTTATTTCACTTTTTTATATATTATCCATATAATAATACTATTTTATTGTTTTTGTTTAAAGAAACAGGAAGAAAAACAGGCTTTTAATTATTTCTTCTTTGCTGTTTCTCATGCTCTTTATTCTTACATGTTTATTTCTATACTGAAATCCCCTTTCTGCTTACTCATTTGTATTCACTTTTTCAAGGAGTCAAGTAACAATTGCTTAAAGGGCCACAAAGTGAATATTTTAAGGTTGGAGACCATATGGTCTCTATCACAACTACTATACTCAAGCCCACTGATTTCCGGCAAATGCAGCCCTAAACAATTTGCATATGATAGCTGTTTTCCAGTAAATTTTATAAAAAATAATTAGCCAGCGTGTAGGCCATAATTTGTCCATTCTAATATTTTCCATTATGTCTTTCAGCATATTTGTAAATGCTGTTTTCATTTCTGATAATGGTGAGCTTCGTGTCAAATCTGAATTTATTTTGTTATATTTTCCTGCTTACGATAGACATATTTCTGCTTATTCACATGTCTAATATATATATTCATATATTTTCTTTCCTTAAAAATTTTACATTGGTCATTATAGATACTGTGATATTGAAGACTGTGATTTTGTTTTCTTTCATTAAATAGTGTTAAATTTTGTTTCGAAGGCAGGCAATTTACTGGCAAATGAATTTGATCTTCCAGCTTATATTTAAGTTTTGTTAGCAAGATGCTATATAGCCATTATTCTGGGGGTAAGACAGGGCTACTATGAATGAAACTCTTTGGCTGACTTCAAGGAACGGTCTGGAATGTTCAGGTTGGTTTCTTCACTCTGGCTTGTGTATTCTTCTGTTTCTCAATATAATGTAACTTGTGGAATCTCTATTGAACTCCCAGATACCTAGTAATTGTTTTGTACTGAGGCTTGCAGAATTCACCATATGCATACATAACTCAGTAGTCATCCAAAGTACAAAGTTCTCGTATGCAAAGTTTAAAGCTATGGCTATTTTTCCATAAACATTTCCAAAAATAGGTCGCCAGACACCAAACTATCATTTACGGACCATTTCTCTAGAGTATAAAACTATGTGACTTAATATCCTCATCCTTCCTAAACTTGAGTTCGAATTTTGGTATTACTGTGTATTAAAAACATTTCTTGGGGTAAGAGATTTAAGGTTTTCAAATGTAATTTTTCCAATACATACATTAGCTTATTATAGAAGAACTTCATAAAATTGTTGGAAGAATTAAATTAGATAATTTATATTGTATAGTCCCTTGCACTGAAAGATAGCAAAAATAATGTAACCACTATTATTCCTGTTATTTTAATTTTTTATTATAAATTCACTGCTAAGTTGTCTTTTTTCTCTGACAGAAAAATAAAATGCTAATTAACTTAGAAAGGTCTTAGAACCTATATCAGAGGACACTGTGACTGAGAAAGACTTCCAAATATGCTCTGACATTGAATAGCATGATTTTTTAAATCCATATTTAAATATGAACATTTCATTTAGTGTCTCAAAATATTGCTTTTCTTGCTGTCTCAACTTCCTATTGGCTTACCGTAAGTTTAACTTTAGGAACTCGGTTTCCTTTATAAATTACAAAGTTAGCTTTCTGCTGTAGCCTAAGATGACTATATTAAAATGATTAATATTGGAATGTCTTACGCAAACATCATTCTCTTTTTTCCACTGACTCTAAATTTTATTGATCTACAATGACCAAAAAGTGAATACCCTTTATCAGTCACTTTGTAATATTTTACACTAAGATGGAAACAATATGAATAACCTTACATACTTATAAGCTTTTCAAGCACTTACCAAGCTTAAATGGCTAATTAATTCCATAAAACATAACAATGTGTTTTACAACCCAAGGAACTTGCCACTGCCAGCTCTAACACTGAATAAAAGTTAATAATGAGAGCAATATAGAACAATTCACATAATCAAGAGGTGACTTAGTCAAAACACATGTAAATTAGTATTGTAAATTTGTTCACACTAATAAAAACTTATTTTATTTAGGCAGACAACTTAATTTAAGTCTGTGCCTCTATGTCAAAATGATAGTCTCTCTTAAATACGAGTCCTAAATAATCCAGGAGTCAGGTCCTGAAAATGTTGAGATATTCTATGGTACTCTAATGTGAATAAAAATAAAATTCACTTAAAATTAAGCAAAAGCACATGGTGGATTAACAGATCCTCAAAACATATATAAATTAGCATTGAGTTAAAGTAATTCTCAACCTGGATATCATTCTCAGTATATATGAATATTCAGTTCCACTGAATATTTTAAATTCATATCTTCAGGATAAATTCTGATCAGATAATTTAGATCTGACACATGTGAACTTAATGTATTAGACAATTATATTTTCATTTGGTTATATGCTTTAAGCAAATCATCTAATTATCTGCTTCTATGGCATCAACAAGTTTAATCATTGACACAGAGTCGCTCTCTGTGTCTCTACATATGTGTATACATATAATGTAGACATTTATGTTCATTATATATATTATATAATTATGCATGTAATATATATTTATGGCTAGCGTATATATAAATATATAATAGATATGATTTACATGTCTATATCCATCTTATACATGTGATCTACATATCTATATCTATTAGATATATAAAACTATATATCTAATATATATTTATACCTACCATATTATATATATATGGAGAGAGATAATTTAATAGATTTTGTAATATCATATGAAGTAAAGATAGTTTAGACAAATTTCATGTAGTCCTGAGCAGTTTAGTCTTGGAAGAAAGTGCCAAACTATCTTTTAAAGTGGCTGTACCACATTGCATTCCCAACATAAATCCCAAGAAGCACAATTGCTGGATCCAAGAGCATGGTTAATCTTGGAAGAAACTGCCAAATTGTCTTCCAAAGCAGCTGTACTATTATGCGGTACTACCAGCAATGAATGAGAATTCCTTTTGCCTCGTATCCTAAGCTACAGTTGTTATTGTCAGCGTTTTGAACTAGTAATTTTAATAGGAGCATAATAGTATCTCATTATTGTTTTAATTTGTAATTTCCTAGTGATATATTATTTATCATATTTTTAAGAGCCTACCTTGGTGCTAGGCACTAATTCAATAGAACTTAACAAGGAATATCCATACTCATTTTGATGAGGAGGAGGAATCACAAAATAATAAAATAAGTAATTAACATAATGTGATATTACATAGTCTAATATAGCATGATATCCAAGGCTTTATTTCATAGGATATCTTATAATTTAAATAATGATAATCGCTATGAATTAAATAAGTGTGGGGTAAGAAAATAGATGTATGTGGATGTGTGGGAGATTTGCTAGAGTTCAAAAGTGGTGTGAGCAGGGTGTTAGCTGTACAGTTGGTAGTAATGGTGGCAGTTTGAAAGATTAGCTAAGATATGTGTTATGAGAAGCAAATAAGAACTACTCCCAGATTTTTGAACTGAGTAACTCGATGTATTGTGGTGTTATTTGCTGAGGTAGATAGGACTCAATAAAGAAGTCGGGGAAAAGCTGATATAAAGACTTTATTTTGCAATCTGGCCGGGCACAGTAGCTCACACCTGTAATCCCAGCACTTTGGGAAGCCAAGGCAGGTGGATTATTGAGGTGAGAAGTTCAACTCAGGCTGGCCAACATGGCAAAACCCCGTCTCTCCTAAAAATATAAAAATTAGCTGTGAGTGGTGGCTGGCCCCTGTAATCTCAGCTACTCAGAAGGCTGAGGCAGGAGAATTGCTAAAACCCAGGAGGCAGAAGTTGCAGTGAGCTGAGATCGCGCCACTACACTGCAGCCTGGGTGACAGAGCAAGACTCTGACATAAAAATAAAAAAAAAAAAAAGACTTTCCTTTGCAATCTGTTAAAGTTCTTAAAGACTAAAAATTCAGCATACAAACCACAAAAAATTCATTAATTCAATCATTATTTATCATATTTCTAATATAGCTTACCGCTATTATGGGAATAACAAGTCTAAAACACAGTTTTATTATAGAAGTGTAAATTATTTCACTGTTTAGGAAGAACAGCGGGATAAAATAATTTTAAAATCTCTTCTTGTCTACTTATTCACATCCCTTGCCAAGAGTGATTTACTTCCCAGATGCTTGAGAAGGGGGAAAAAAAAAAAAAAAAAAAAAAAAAAAAAACAACATCAAGCCTATCTGAGAACTCAAGATGCAGCAACAAATTTGTATCTTTAGATGCGAAGTATTTATTATAAAGCCTCGCTCATACTGTTCAAACACAGATGTCCCTTCAGTTAAAACTTTCTCTGTACTGTATGTAATATAGTTATATATTTTCTGCCCAAATTAAATCTCTTTCTGTCTCTCTCTGATTTGCATTTTAACAAGATCATTCTGGCAGTTGCTGCTGAACAACAGATAGGAGTTCCAAGAGTGAATGGAAAAAGTGAACTCACACTGGAGGCTGTTGGAGTGAGTGAGTGGTAGATGGCAGAAATGGTTTAATTCTGTTATGATTCTGCAGATGTGGAAAGATTTAATACAATTTGTAATCATCTGGATGTGGATAGTGAGAACAAATAGAATATAGGAGGATTACTGATTTTTGACTTTGAGAAAATGGATAGATGAGGGAGGCCATTATAGGAAAATATTCTTCGTGGGTTATATATTTTTATTTTCATTTATTTCTATATACATCTTTTGTAAATATAAATGAACATATTTCATAGGTATTATCTGTATTATTTGTTTAACCTTCTGGTTAATTTTCTTAAGAAAAATTCTTTTCTTGAGAGATTTTAAAAAGTATACATACTTTTACTATATTAATAGTTTTTGTTTCCAATTTTAAGTATTAATTTAGCTTAAATTAACTTGTATATGGTGTGTGAAAGGGTACTGTGATGGTTAACTTTATGTATCAACTTGGCTAGGTTAAGGGATGCCGGGATAGTTGCTAAAATATTTCTAGATGTACGCATGAGGGTCTTTGCAAAGGAAATTCAAATCAGTAGACTGAGTAAAGAAGATCATCCTCAACAATGTGAGTGGACATTAGTCAAACCATTGAATACCTGAATAGAACTAAAAAGTATCGGAAGGGCAAATTTACCTTTTTTCGTTGTTGTTGTTAGATCTGGGACAGAAATCTTCTGCCCACTTGGGCATCCAGCTCCTCCTTTGGACTTGAAATAAATTGCAACTCAAGCTTTGCTGGTTTTCAATCGTGCAGAAAGCAGATAGTAGGCCTTCCTATCTACTACAATTGCATGAGCCAATGCCCATAACAAATATCTCCCTCTAAGTATCTATATTTATCCCATTAATCTCCTTTCTCTGGATAACCAGCACTGATAAATGTATTAATTAATTTTTGTCTTCAAAATGGCTTTCACTTATCTGAATACTGGTTATTAGTTAATGACATGGAGTTTAATGAGTCATTATCTTATAAGTATTGGGATATCTGCAAGTTATGTCAAATATTATCTAGATGATTTTTCTGGAGATTAAATATCATGCGTTTTGGAAATACATGAAGTAGTCAGATAAAGATTCAAATGCATACATTTCAGACTAGGCTTTTCTGATGCATGTGTTAATATATAATTACAAATTGGTAATATTTTGTAAGAAATGTAAGATTTAAATATATATTGAAATTCATTTAGCATAAATGTGTGTTGAGAAAGGTACAAGGATTAATTAATGAAAATATCTTATTTCTCATACTTTTGTCGGATTAATAGAAAAATGTGACCTGGAGTATTATTTTCTTCTTTATCATTGAACAAATAATCCAAAAAGTAATTTTCTGAGTGCATATTATTTTAATCAATTTTAATACGAAAAAATGTTATATTTAAGGTTTTTAAAATGGAAAATTTGGTATATACATGTACTGACGTTAGATTATTCCAACTAAACATATTTGTTTTATTTCAAATAAATCTTTTTTTTTTTTTTTTTGCTTATTTGGAGGGACATTCTATAAAACATTTGATATACATCTTATTGTTATTAACAATAATTATAATATTCTCTCTTTTGAAATGTGCAGTACCTATGGGACAACTCTCTGTGTTAAGATTCTTTATTCAAATTACCTTTGTTCTTTTTTCCTGTCTGAAAGATAAGCATCATTCCCACTTTACTAGAATTATTTTTGGGTATTCCTGGGAGGCCTCATATAGCAAATGATCCTATATTTTCCTTCTAGAACATGGCCCTGACCAAATATCTATTCAGTATCGGATTTCTATGTCTATTCTTCCTTCCTTCCTCCCTCCATCCCTCCTTCCCTCCCTCCCTCCCTTCCTTCCTTCCTTTCTTTCCTCCTTCCTTCCTTCCTTCCTTCCTTCCTTCCTTCCTTCCTTCCTTCCTTCTTTCCTTCCTTCCCTCTCTCCCTCCCTCCCTTCCTCCCTCCCTCTCTCTCTTTCTTTTTCTTTCTTTCTCCCTTTTCATTTTTTTTAAGGTTTTCACCTTGGTATCCCAGTATCCCAGACATAAGTTGTGTCACTTAGGTGGCTATTGTGTGTGACTACATGCATGCTGCTTTTTTTCCTTATTCTGAAAATGTTGATGGAATAGTTCTGCTTGTATGTGAACAAAACTTAGCTTCAGAGGTATAACTATATCAGGTCTATAAGCCACTGTTAAAAATACCTCAATGCTTCCTTATAATCTATGCAGTAAATCATCAAAATGTGTACACATTTAATAGTTTAAACTTTTTTATGGCAGTAACATTTATGGGAGCAAAAGTTAGAAACAACTATCTTAGAAATTTTTAACTTAATTTTCATATAACTGTGACTTTATTGTTACCATTTAAATTACCAAGGCATAATAAGTAGTCCAACACATTTTAATTTTGTTTTCTTCATAAGAAATAAACTTAGTAGCTTTATTTTCCATCAATTACATTAAATATAATTAGTCTTAAATAATATAATTACGAAGTTTTCTTTTCAATTAGACCTTTATATACTTGTAACAAAAACTGCTTGTGATTCTGTGTACTATATCTAAACAAGGGTCATTATGACCTAAAAGCTTTATGCCTTTTATGTACTTTAGTCTGAAAGGTTTACTGCTACTATTACATTTTGCAATTACAGTGAAGTGAGGCAGAAAATAGCAGTTCAAAAATGTATTCATGTAATGAAGTCGGAACCATTAGTTTCAAGGCTCTTGTTATTTTGGTAAATATTTAATCTTTCTAGCAGCATGGGTTCCTAATTGATCTTTAAGTATTATTGTTCTTGGACATTTCTAATCGACTTCTAATTGCTACATTAAGGCAGTTAGGGAATAAAATGTAATGGATGGTGGAGACTATTACAGTACACTAAATCAGCAGAATATAGTAAAACTTATAACTCATTTCTATTATTGAAATTTAAATCAAAATATACTAAAGTCTACCTTTATATCCATCTTCTTATTTTGAAGAGTTCTACCAATCTAAAGAAAGCCATAAATAATGTATTCCATTTATGCTAAGATAGATATGTGCAATAAATTATTAAGATGTGATTTAAAATCTCTTTTAATAATAGTTATTTTTGGTAATTCCCAGGTTCCTATGTATTTCTCTTTAATTTTATTCAGATCACCTTTAATTTTCATGTATATCTATCTCTCTATCTTCCTAACTTGTAGAAAGTGAACCAGTTCTTTCCTTTATGAGAAATGTATTGAACATTTAAAAGCAATTTAAAAGCAAGTTAGTATAAACAAGAAATATAAAATAAAGTCCTTCACTTATTATTAATAATAGTTGCATAGACACTAGAAGATAACTCTTACATTCCATACCAGATCCAGATGGAACAAGACCTGAGAGACACAACTAGAGAAACTGTTCTGCTGATTCTATTTGAGTTCCTTTAGCTGCTTAAAAATTACAAACCACTCAATTTTTCAGTTGATAGTGAATCTATGAATTCACTTTATTCTTCTCCTCTCTTTTTTTTAATGTTAACAGGAATTTGGAAGAATGATTTTATAATATATTTTAGTTAGTTTTTTTCATATAAAACAGGAAGAATAATAAAATAAATGAATTGGTAATGAGGTCATTGAATCTCTTATTTTGATTATATCTTACTATATTTCTTCTCTGAAATTATGAATAGTGGTTAATTACTAATTCTCACTTCATTTTAGATTCATGTTTTGTCATTCGAAAATAATAAAATGTTTCTGGAAACATGACAGGATATTATTTGAATTAAAAATTACTCAGCTTTGAATATATTAACTAAGTCAAGAGATTTTACTAAACTTCAATTGAGACTCAAATTTATAGGTTAGAAATTCATTATTGTATTACAGTCGAAGTAACTTATGTTCAATTTAGGGAAGCAATGAATACCACAAATCTGAAATGGTGAGCCGGTCATACCCATTGACTATTGGAGTCATGATAAATCTCATCTTCATTGAATTTACTTATTAAATTTGGTCAATTTCTAAAAGGTAATTTATTTCCTCATTATACTTGTGATGAGACTGGTAGCTACAGAACTGGTTAATTATGAAAAAAATTTCTGAAAAACTGGCTAATTAAAGTCACTAAACTTCTTGATGTTTTTCCTAATTAAGCCTAAGGGAAATGTAAAGAGTATTTTCAATTAACTTAAACTATATAAATATACTGATTGCTGCAATTTGAAGTCTTTTCCTTATATCTAAAGATTTATAAGTCATAGTGCATCCAAAGAAAAATCAATCTTAAAACTTAATAAAAACTAAGCAAATAAATTCATCCTTAAAATATTATGTAATTTCAAAAGGAAAAAAAATAAAGGGAGAAGGAAAATATGGTTTCATATTATAAAACTCTTGATGTCAGAGACAATAAATTATGATTTTTCTAAATTAACAATATTAGCATAGAGTATGGGAAGATTTTTTTCAGTATTAATAAGGGAAGAAATATAGATTTAATTCCTTAAAATAATCAGAATGAGGAAAATATTCAAAGAGGGAAGAAAACAATCAGTGAGAATATACGTTAATTATTAATTATAATTAATTAAAAAGTGGCAGTTAAATCATTCAGTTGGAAAGGTTTAACACAGTTTATTAGAGAAAATGATTAAAAGTGTGAACATTTTTATTTTTCAGTAGAAATTTTAAGTAGAAAAACATGAGATGAATTTTTGTATTTTAATCAATTGATTGAATGATTCATAATTACTTGTATGGTACTCTTGATTCCCCAAAATAACACCTGAGAAACTGTTAATTGAATGAAACTGAATTCACTACAACAACGGAGAAAACCATCTGTCTCATTCTTAGCATCCTCTCAGAAGGGAAGTTCAAAGGAGGAATAAGATTAGGACTTTGCGGTCTGGATAAAGTAATTTAAGGTGGATTTTTCAAGATGGGAAATTGCTTTAGATTTGGCATTTGATGATTTGATTTGGCATTAGTCATGCTATTAGGACTGGACAGAGTGAAGCAAGGATCTTGAAGTGAATGTTGATGAGTAGACTGCTGTTTGATAAAGGAGCCACTGTTATCATCTGATAAATTGATCTCTTATAATTCCAGTAAACAGCAAAGTTATTTATTAGTTCATGGTTTTGTATGTCTTTGGCATAAATTTCCTCAAAGAAACAACTAAGTTATATTAATGTGGGTAGACTATCGTTCTATTACTCATGTTGACAAAGACAGCTTTGATGATTACATTTAACTATATGCCTGATCTTCTTTATGTGCTTTTTAATTATCTAACTTAATTCTCATTAAAAATTTGTGGATTTTTCATGTTCTATTCTTGTCCTTATTTTATAGATGAATAAATTGAGTATCAGAAATGTTAAGAACCTTGTCCAGGATCAAACCAGTATGTAAACATTTCTATATGAATCTGTTCATAGTGTTTATGTTTGAAGTAGAGAGGTTGTAGAGAGATGGGGAGGTTGAAGAAAGGTTGAATAAAGAGTTATTACATTCTATTGTTCGTTATTGTTAGTATTAAATAAATGTATAAATACTGAAAATAAAAAAAAATCAAGAGCTGGCATTGAGGTATTTCCTTTTTCAAGTTTATCACCTCAGATATTTGGAAAATTTACAGCGATCAAATTGTTTCTTTTTATTTAAAATACTAGTATTTTCAGAGACAACTAAAAATGAGATTTAGAAAATAATGTTGTCAATATAGTGCCCGTAATGTTTTTGTATATCTATATAATATACATATATATACACATTTATATAAATATAAGATGCTGTCAAAATAACATACAGAAGTGTAACATACCATTATATTGGCAAAATCCTTTTTTTTTTTTTTTTTGAGATGTAGTCTCTCTCTGTCGCCCAGGCTGGAGGGCAGTGGCGCAATCTTGCTCACTGCAAGGTTCGCCTCCCGGGTTCACGCCATTCTCCTGCCTCAGCCTCCCGAGTAGCTGGGACTACAGGCACCCGCCACCACGCCCGGCTAATTTTTTGTATTTTTAGTAGAGATGGGATTTCACCGTGTTGGCCAATATGGTCTCCATCTCCTGACCTCATGATCCGCCCTCCTCGGCCTCCCAAAGTGCTGAGATTACAGGCGTGAGCCACCGAGCCCGGCCGGCAAAATTATTTTCTAAACCATATTTTTAGTTGATTCTGTAAACAGAAGTGTTTCAAATAAAAGGTATTTAATACTGACAATAACATATATGCATGTCTTTAATGTTTTTGTATACAATATCTATATTTTTAGGTACTTTCAAAGTAACATATATGGAAATATAACAGGCCGCTATGTTGGCAAAATTCTCTTCAAATTGTATTTTCAGGTGATTTAGGAAATATTAGTATCTGAAATAAAAGTATTTAATAATGATAATATATATGCATGCCTTTAAGGATTTGCTTATCAAATAGTGAATTTGCTTATCAAATAGTGAAAATAACTTATTTCTGCATGTTGATAAATGTAACAAGTGTTTATTAGGACTATGTTTAAGAGCATATTTTTGCAAATGCTATTGCAAATGTGTGAATTTCTAGAACCAAAATATGGTCTGCTATTGAAGAATTTAAAACAAGAATAAATAGTAGAATGAATGTATGTACATCTGAGATGCTAAAGGAATAATAGGTTGTATGATGTCATATGTTACAAAAGTGCTTTATCTCATGTAAATAAAAAAATAAAATAATTGTTTTCTAATCACTATGTGTATATTTTTGGAAAGGTCTCTGATGCATAATTTTATGTAACATATCTAAAATTTATGATAGAAGTATTATAGTGTTACAACTCTTTGGTACGACTAGATTAAAATAGAATTTTCTGACAGATGGGGCTTTTATTCTATAGAGAGGAGAAAGGCAACTTTAGGAAATACAAAGAAATTGATCAGAAGCAGTTTTAAAAGGCCCTTCATGTTTTCAAGAAATTACAAGAAGTCCAGAATGATTATAGATTTCAAGTAAGAGGAAAAAAAATGTAGCTATCTAAAGACAGGTCAAAATGAATTTTGGAGTATGGAGTTCGGTCTTATACTTCTTTTAAAGAATTGTCTGTGATATTTGAGTAAGGAAGTAAAATTATATTTGCCTTTTAGAAAGATTAAAATGTTAGCAAAATATGATACTCTGGAAAATTGATTTTAGTATGGGAAGTATCAAGGACCTCAATTAGGAAATACTTGTATCATTTTCATCAAGGGAGTTAAGTCTGACCAATATTTGAAATCACACTGAATAAAGTTCTAATTATACCTTTGCCACTTAGTACCTACAGGGGACTTACTCAGACTAGAAATTATGAGTGATTGATAATTATGTGAAATAATGTTTGAAAATCCTTTAGTATCGATTCTAGCACCTAGTGAACAGCAAGATATGATACTATGTTGTCTGTGTGTGTGTGTCTGCATGTGTGTGTGTGCATTTCTACGTCTTTGAAATACGTGTGATTTGTAAAGCATAACCAATAAGCAGTGTTTAACAAATAAAGTTTCACAAATGTAGTGCGCCGACATGCACAATCAAAATGCAATCTAGAAGATTTGAGAGTCAGTTCACACTTATAATCACCAATAATGGCTATGAGGAGTAAAGGACAGGTGATTTAGTAGATGGGAGATTGTGGGTTCCTCAAGATAGAGAAGATAGAAAAAGATCTAGGTTTAATAGAAAGAACACAATGTAGCTTTGTATATGTTGGATTAGATAGGACAGTAGGAAAACATAAAATTGACCTGCGGCGGTATTTGATGAGAGGTCAAGAGACCCATGATGGAACAAGAGTAAATAATGTGAAGGTTAAACAGGACAAAAGAAGGATTTAGATACTGCATGATGAACTACCAAAAAGCAGTGTTACTTATATGAGTGCAATGTTTCCGCTTTTGGAAGAAAGAAAGGAGATAAAACCACTTTATTGTCACTTTTGAAAACACGTATGAAAACATATTGGTTTTAATTGGGAAAATATATCAAGCAGAAAATTTGCCACTCACATCAATTTGGTATACCTAAATACAAAAATAGAAGACTGGGTTTATAACATATTATTTTCACTAATGGAAAGCAAACAATAGCTAAAATGTAAAAAAGTCTGGTATCCTAGAATGTAGCTTATTTTAAAATGTTTTGATAATGCAGTTTTTTTTCTCTTAGGTGATACAATAAATCAAATCAAATCCAGAACAGGTTCATAACAAATTGTGAGGTTTTGCCCAACCACATTGGTATAGGAAAATAAATGTTTCCACTCCTACATTTCATTTTATCTTTTATGTGTTTATTCCTCATTTTCATAAAATGCTTCTTGACATAAAGATTAATAAATATTTAATAAACAGAAAACAATGGGGTAAGCAAAATTAAAATAATTTTATTGATGTGATGTTTAATTCAGTTAATCTATTTCAGAAGAATTATCATGATTTTTATTTATTTAAAAATGTCTTTCAAGTACTAGATATTGTAATAAAACTTAGATTATGATTAAAAATGATGATCAATCAAATAAGAGAAAAGCACTGCTCTGTCAGCAAAAGAGTCCCCCGCTAAGACAGGGAAAGTAAACCAACTCTGTTGAAGCAGAGGCACTCACTGAGTGTTCAATTAATTCTAATCATGAACATAGTTACTATCTCAACTATAAAAGATTTGTTCTCTACTTTAACATTTTAAGATTAAAACAAATTGGATTAAGGGTTAAGACGCTGAAATTCATGATCTTTTTTGCTGCCTAAATGTTTAAACAGGAAGAGACCTTGGTAAATTCCACATCTTTGAAATATAAGTGATTTGTGAAGCATAACCAGTAAGCAGTGTTTAACAAATAGAGATTAACAAAGAGTCTGGGATACTGTTGTGGTCTTGCAGTTTATAAAGGAATCCTGAGGCAACCTTTAACTACCAAAGTAAAAAGAAAATAGGAACTCAAACATTGATTTCACATTTAATAAATCTAAAATATATGGTTAATATTTCCACTCATTAAGTTACATTTGTAGAAATCATTAGTGCTCTAGAGATTGTGTATGTTCCACAAGGACTATGAGGACTCTTGTCTTGGTTAGCATGTATTAACACAATGCACTTAGTCTCAGTTTATCTTTTTATCATAGTATTCATGTGATATTATTTATATTTTTAAAAATGTTTACTTGTTGATATTGAACTCTTACATCAAAGCTTCAATTCATAAAAATAGATCAATGGCTCAAAAGTGGTTTGTTGATGCATCATAGCAGTGTTGAAACAAAAACATAACTATAATAACGTAGAATCCAATTTTAAATATAAGAAGTAAAGAGAACTTAGGGAGAAATTTACTTTATTCCTATCTTAGTCCTCTGAAAGCTTTGAAAGATCACTCTACTGTCTTTGCCATTTGGATAGCTCTTCAAGCTCTTGACAATTCCCACATTTAGAACATGCTCGTTCATATTCTTACTCACTTTGAGCTATGAGAACTAGAGATACATGACTTCTTTAGAAAGCAAAGTCCTTAAAGGTGTATATAGAGCCTACTATGTCCCTCTCTGAACTATCCCAGTATCCTTTAAGGCCTGAGGTTATTATTATTATTATTCTATTACTACTAACCTATTATTTAAGGACTCCTTGGCAAGGTCTCCTTGCTTCCAACTTTTGCCCATGCAAAACATTCATTTTACCTGGGGATGACGATGGGAGTGAGTAAACTAATGGAAGTGTTAGCAATTAGTCAAATATTTACCAGTCATAAATGAAATTGTAAAACCCAGATTCCTTTGGATCCCAAACTCCAATACTACTGTCACTTTCATACCCTCCAGTGTCACTCATTTGCCACTGTTGACTTATGCTCTTATTTCCTCAGCATGCCTCTTCACCCTTACTCTCAATAGCTAATCTCCTTTACATGGGACAAGCAACAGTATACTTGGATAGTCATTTACCAGAGACTTAGAGAAGACCCCAGTCATTTTCCCTGGACATTCAATGCAAATCCGAGGGGATTTCATCTTCCTTTCCAATTTAATGCTTATCCAATATGTAGATGGCTTCCTTCTTTATTCTATAACATATTATAATTCTTTGAAAATCACACACTACTTTTTAAAAACCTTGGCTCTAAAGGGACATAAGATATCAAAAAATAAAACCATCTCCATTCACCTGGAATAATAGAGCTAATGGAAAACTAAAATAAAAAATTGCTAAAATGAAGAAAGGACTTAATCTCCAATGATATAGGAGATTCTTAGGTCCCAGTATAAAATAATACCTGGCTGACACAAAGATTATCTGTTTTTCCTGCCTCTTGAATATTTGAATGTGGTCAATTCATATGTTCTAAAATACTTCAAGAGATTTATTAATTATATTCACTTACCATCAACAGGTTGAAGCTGCTTTTCTCTAGTTCTATGCAAACCACTCTCCAACCTAGAAATTGGAGACCGAATTCTCTGGAAGGGGCATCATCAGAAAACTAATCTTTTACCTTGTCCACAGGGCCCTTATGTCATACTCCTCGCCACTAAGATTGCTGCAAAATTCCAAGAGGTCCAATCTAGATGCATGTCGTTCAACTATAAACATCCAAAAGCTCCTCAAATAGCAGTCCATCTAAATTGGACACTGAAAACTGTGGCTCTCTCAAGATTCCTCCATAAACAAATGGGATCAAAAGGTAGATAGCTTTCGTAAGAACTTTGGACCAACCAGATGAAAATAGGAGTTAGTTACCTTTCCCTTAAAATGTTGAAAGCAAAATCCCCTAGGATTTCCTTGTTTATTTCCTAACTTCAGTATTTTTGTTATGTTTCTTGACTGTATTCTTCTTCTCTGTCTCCTTCAAGTTGGTATTTACATAAATTTTTACCCCCACTACACTTCAGCTTTCCAATAACAGACCTTGCTTTGCACTCTCTCTTCCCTGCTTCACCCAAGCTGTTCCTTCATTAATAATTCCATGAGTCTAACCAAGATCTCTGAGTCCATGGTATTCATTCACTCAGTTCATAGCAAAATCTCACAACCCTATTGTTGATTGCTAGTTATATCCTCTCTTGCTTTTAGAAGCTTCTAGATTATCCTAAATGTTTATGCTATTTCAGGTTCAAGGGCATTTATGTTATCACTCAGAAGCCCTTTAGGTTTTCTCTCTCAACTTCAACAATAACTTTCTTCAACTTCAATATGTTTTCAAAAGAACTGTATCTGATTCCACCCTAACATAACCAAGGACAGTTTCATGGGCCTAAGTGTCTGTAATTATAAATACTCTGCAACCACTAAAAATACCTATGTTTGTATGATGAAAGGCAAGAGTTCATATTCCTTGCCTTGTTATGTGCTTTAATACACCTAGAAAATCGTAAATGTAATTTTATCTGATATGCTTGGGATAATTCTCTTCATTAAAGAAACGTTCCTCTTCCTAATTGGACAAGATGGTATCTTCATCCAAAGGGGTCCTATAGACTCCAAAATGCAAAATCATGGGACAATTATTTATACAAAACCTGGAGAACCACTAATAAGACATATTTTATTTGTGACAACCGAGCCTATAGGTATCTGCCCACTAATTAGATCCTGTTATTCAGCTAACTTTATTAGTTCTTAACAAATCTTTAACCACATTGTCTTCTTTTCTCACCTTAACCACTCTATTACATAAGGTTTAAGTTTTCTAGGTACCAGATGATCCAAAAGTCTACAAAAATGTATTACAGTTACAGACTTTGGTGCAAAATTCCAGCCCCAGAAGGAGGTTGTAACCTTACTTTCTCATAAGATTCTTAATTAGCCTTAGAATGAAAGGCTAAAAGAGTGAGAGTAAACTTAGAGGACTTGATTATTGCAGCAGATCGTGTATTCTTTCCTGGATCAGCTGCCACATGGTCAATCAAAGTCAATAGAATGCCAATATTTTCAGAGTTCTGCCTTAAGAAATAATCAGGACTGTCATTCTTACCAAAACCACCAATGTCATCACTAGAGAACTACAGTAACTCCAATGAGTGGTCCTCTACAATCATCTGCCATTAGGCATCTCTGGAGGAAGCTCTTCCACAGTTATCACAAGTGATGGTTATGTATATCTTCCATGGGACTTCTCTGGTGTCTATGTCAATAGCCAAAAATATTTAGATGGGAAACAGGGAAATTAGCTAGATTACCTCTCTTGTCCCCATTCTGCAATCTAATACACTTTGAATCCAATGTCTTGAAATCCTTTAACGTGACTCCCTTCAGACTTTAGATCCTGTTTCACTCCCTGAAAACATTACAATTGTTATTTCTATTATATTACTATTCATACCTCTTACCAAGTGCCTACTCTCTCACTCCCTCCAACAGCTGTCATTCAGACAACATACTTAACAGTTGATATGGCTTGTCGTTCAAGGCCAGCTATAACATAAAGTCCAGCCCACTTCTGAAAATTGCATTGGTTAGCCTCAGCCCCACAATGACTCTTATTTTATCCCTTATTGTGTTTAAGTACAGTCTTTGTCTTCTCTGACAGAGGGAACTTAGCCAAATGCTCACAATTTTCCATTACTGAACCTCTAACTTGGCTTGACCACACTTTAGTCAGGCTTTTATTGTCTTTACAATATCTTTAACTTTGGTTCGCTTTTAGGTTTATCCGAGCAGACATCTTCTTTTAATAGCTCATTCCAATCACAGAAATGCATGTTTCCTGGTAAACTGTCTCAGTCATGGTGTCACCTCCAACTCTTGCCATGATTCTCCTAAAAGTTCTTATTCATGATGTTTTATTCACCCCATAAAACAAAGCCTTTTACTGTTTGATATTGAGCTGCCTACACATTCTGAGGTAGAAACATTATCAATATTGCAGTAATCTTTTCTATTAAAGTCTCTCCTTACTTAGGTCTGATTTTTTTTTTTTATTTGATGATGCCTATGCTTCAGTTTTGTAATAATTAACTGAAAAAATTTACTCTCTGAGTGCCTGCAGTTCCTGATTTACCATAGAATTAATATTTCTGCAAATGCTCTCGGAGTCTACAGACAAAATGACCTCTCAATTCAGGGCTCGTGCTTCCCCCAGGAAGAGCACCTGCCTCCTCTTTCCCAGGACTGTAACCTTTATTTTCATTGTGATTACTTCTGCTGTTATTGCCCTTATCACTGTCATAATTTTTACCCCTAGGACATCACCTCTGAGCCATGGCTCCAGTTACTCAGGCGTGTATGTGTATGCTGGCGAGCCATGTCCACTACTCAAGGCACACATTGCTTACTGTATCCCCTAGATAATTCTTAACCCCCTCCTCCCATCTACCATGACCATGGCCTGAGCCTGTATGTGCTTGCTGCTACCCAGCATATCTCCTCTGCTCACAGGTATATTCTACTGTACAGTGAAACTTCACCTACAAAACACAAGTTCAAAGATGAAATGTTTAAGAATTTCAAGACAATTGACAGCAGAGCATTTAATCAAGAGCAGAAAAATTCCTGAAAGTAGGATTCTGTATGTCTACACTTGTCTCATGCTCATAAAACCAGTTCTACTGGGGAGCTTTCCACAGGATTGGAATCAGGGCCTAATCAAGGAGTAGTTTCTAGCCCATTGTGGAAGGTCACCACAAATTCTGTGTAGTGAGACTTAGCAAAAGCTACCAACAAGTGGCTATTGACCGAACTTTGTACCTGTTTATTATAGGGGTGTTTGCTATAGTTATTCCATCTCTGTTCAATTATTAAATATGAGTTAACAAAAGAGTCTTTTTTTTTTTTTTTAAATTTGAGATGGAGTCTTGCTCTGTCATCCAGGCTGGAGTGCAGTGGCACGATCTCGGCTCACTGCAAGCTCCACCTCCCAGGTTCACGCCATTCTCCTGCCTCAGCCTCCCAAGTATAGTAGCTGGGACTACAGGTGCCCACCACCACACCTGGCTAATTTTTTGTATTTTTGGTAGAGACAGGGTTTCACCATGTTAGCCAGGATGGTCTCAATCTCCTGACCTTGTGATCTACCCGCCTCGGCCTCTCAAAGTGCTAGGATTACAGTCATGAGCCACCAAGCCCGGCCACAAAAGAGTCTTTTAAATTAGAAGTTTTCTGGACCAAGACATATCACACTGGGGCTTTGAGTTTGAGACTGTTATTAGGTTAGGCTTTGTAGTTTTCTCTGTTGAGAAAGAGGAAACTTATAAAAGTAACATTTAGTGTTAGAAAGAAGTATGAGCCTAATATGAATATTTTTTTACCTGAAGTATTGTTTATTCATTCAGGTTATTCATGAATGTCCTATTGTCTTGTGCTAGAGATAATCTGAGATCACTCTTTTTGTTTACTGGGACTCAGGAATTATTTTGGCTAATGAATTGCAAAAACATGTATGTGTAGTGTTTGGGCAGGAGCTCTAAAGCCAGTAACCACCTTGTTTTGTCCCTGCTCTTGATATAGTAACAGTGTGTGTCACATCGGACCCTCTATCAGCCAGTGTCCCTGAGAGACAAATATGATCAATCTCTTGTGCCAAACCATGATAGGCATACTTATCGGGAGAACCCTCCCCCAGTATTTCGATGTAGGTTCTTTCTATTTTCCCTAAATGTTGGCAGGTCTGAGAAATAAAGAGAAAAAGTACAAAGAGAGAAATTTTACAACTGGGCCACCGAAGGTGACATCACATATCTCTGGGTCCGTGATATCCACCTGAGCAGCATACCAGCAGGTTTTTATTAAAGACTTTAAAAGGGGAGGGGTTGTATGAACAGGGAGTAGGTCACAAAGATCACATGCTTCTGAGGTCAATAAAGACCACAAGGCAAAAGGCAAAGCAAAGATCACAAGGCAAAGGGTGAAATCAAAAATTCCTGATAAGAGTCTATGTTCAGCTGTGCACGTATTGTCTTGATAAACATCTTAAACAACAGAAAATAGGGTTTGAGAGCAGTCAACTGGTCTGACCTCAAATTCACCAGGGTGGGGCTTTTCCCCCACCCTAATAAGCCTGAGGGTACTGCAGGAGAACAGGGCGTATTTCAGTCCTGATCTCAACTGCATAAGACAGACAATCCCAGAGCAGCCATTTTTAGACCTCCCCCACGGAATGCATTCCTTTCCCAGGGTCTTAATTATTAATATTCCTTGCTAGGAAAATAATTCAGTGATATCTTCCCTAGTTGCACATCTGTTTATAGGCTCTCTGCAAGAAAAAAAAACATGTCTCTATTCTGCCTGACCCCGCAGGCAGTCAGACCTTATGGTTGTCTTCCCTTGTTCCCTGAAAATCGCTGTTATTCTGCTCTTTTTTCAAGGTGCACTGATTTCATATTGTTCAAACACGCATTTTACAATCAATTTGTACAATAGTGGTCCTGATGTGATGTACATTCTCAGCTTATGAAGATAACAGGATTAAGAGATTAAAGTTAAGACACGCATAAGAAATTATAGAAATATTAATTTTGGGAACTGATAAATGTCCATGAAATCTTCACAATTTATGTTCCTCTGCCACTGCCCCAGCTGGTCCCTCCATTTGGGGTCCCTCACTTACCACAACACATACTCATTGAACAACAACAAAAAAATGTTTAAAATAACTAAAAGTTTAGTTTTATACCCTATGGGTAATTCAGAATATTACCAGTAATAAATTATGCAGCACAATGAAAAGATAGCAACTATGGAAAAAATTGACTAAAGGCCAGGTTGAATTCTCAATTGGAACTATGTCACAGTATAACTTACTGCAAAGATTTTTGTCTATCTTTGAATAAAAACCAGTTTTCTCCTGTATAAGCCAGTTGTAACTTTGAAAAAAAAAGAAAATAATATTTAGTGGAGCTAACATAGTAACTATTGCCAATGAGAACAATGAAGGGATGAAAACTTGCTATAACATTTAAAATTGAAGCTCATTAATAAAAATAAAAGTGAATACATTATGTAGTTAAGTAACTTGCAAAATAATATTTGAAGTTAGTAGAAAATACACTCTAAAGAAAAAGTAGATATTGGCAAATTACTTTTTTTACATTACACTTCTGGTACATGTATATTAACTATAATATATTAGAATAATTAAAAGTTAACACTTTTTTTTAACAAATGATTAGTTTCAAATGGGACGAAACCACTAGTAGACACATATATGAAGCAGGAGAGCTTAATGACTTTTTAATGTGTTTATTGTTAAAAATTCATGATATAGAAAAATATTCCTTAGTTAATGAGAACTTTTAAGACACTGCCTAGAATGGAAAATAAGTGTAAGTACCAATGGAATATCAACTATGTCATAACAAGGATGGATATCCTTCAAGATTAATAATAATAAGCCAGGCTCAGTGGCTTGTGCGTGTAACCCCAACACTTTGGGAGACTGAAGTTGGAGGATTGCTTGAGCACAGGAGGTTGAGACCAGCCAAGGCAACATAGGGAGACCCTGTCTCTACAAAAAATAAAATTAAAAAATTAGCTAGGCATGGCAGCTCACATTTGTGGTCCCAGCTACTCAAAGACTGAGGCAGGAGGATCAGTTGAGCTCGAGAGGTCAAGGCTGCAGTGAGCCATGATTGTGCCACTACACTCCAGCCTGGGCAACATAGGAAGACCCTTTCTAAAATAAATACATTAAATAAAATGAAAAGCCCTCAAACCAATTAAGAAACTGCATCTGAATTCTAAGCCTTTTTTTAGATGTTCAAACAGAAAAACTGAAAGCTAAAATATTTTTCTAGATAATTATTCCATGTTGAAGAACATCCTAAACTTTTGTCATTATTAATGAATCCATGAGTGTATATCTATTCAAATATGTGATGCTTATAACCAGAGCGTTAGCACAGAAGTATAACAAAATTAGAAGAAAAACATTTAGATTGTTTAAACATTCTTAAAAGACATAAAAATTGTTTATAGAATCGCTTTCAGTAAAACTAGATTGGTGCGAATGTAACCGTGGTTTCAGACCTTAAATTTTAAATCATTATAAATAGGCTCAAACACATCTTTATTAATCAAAATAGGAACCATTATCGTCAACACACTTTTGCCAACAAGAAATGAATTTGTTTATTCCTATAGTGTAAAAATTCATGCTTTGGGATTCAGCGAATTATTGGAAAACATTTTCTGCATCCTGCTGGTTGTGGAAGCATTTTCCCTGCAAAAAGTTGTTGAGATGCTTGAAGAAGTGGTAGTCAGTTGAAAAGAGGTCAGGTGAATATGGTGGATGAGACAAGATTGTAGTCCAATCACCTTTTGAAGCATTGGTTGTGCGACATGCAGTTGGGCATTGTCATGGAGAAGAATTGTACTCTTTCTGTTAACTAATGCCAGCTGCAGGCATTACAGTTTTTGGTGCAGCTCATCAATTTGTTGAGCATACTTCTCAGATGTAATGGTTTCGCTGGGATTTAGAAAGCTGTTCTTGATCAGACCCACAGCAGACCATTGAATAGTGACCATGACCTCTTTTTTTTGCTGCAAATGTGGCTTTGAGAAGTGCTTTGGAGCTTCCTCTCGGTCCAGTCAATGAGGTAGTTATCTCTGGTTGTCCTACAAAATCTACTTTTCATGGCACATCATGTTCCGATTGACAAATGGTTTGTTGTTTAGTAGAATAAGAGAAGACTACATGTCAAAATGATGATTTTTTAAAAAATTTTCACTCAGCTCTTGTGGCACCCACTTACTGAACTTTTTCACTTTTCCAATTTGCTTCCAATGCAAATGACCATAGAATGATTGATGTTGAGTTCTTTGACAACTTCTTTTGTAGTTGTAGGATGATCAGTTACGATGATTGCTCTCAGTTGATCATTGTCAACTTCTGATGGCCGGCCACCATTCTCATCTTCAAAGTTTTTGTTTTCTTTGCAAAGCTTCTTGAACTATCACTGCACTGTGTGTTCATTAGCTGTTCCCAGACCAAATGCGTTGTTGATGTAAGTTTCTGTTGCTTTACGACCCATTTTGAACTCAAATAAGAAAATTGCTCAAATTTGCTTTTTGTCTACCATCATTTCCATACTCTAAAATAGATATAAAAAAAATCAAGTAGCAAGTCATTAGCAAGAAAACATAAAGCAAGAAATGCCCATTAAAATAATATGTGACATAACCACATTTGTTAATATTTAAGAGTGTTTCCAATATCAAACGGCAAATTCCAATAATGCAAAAACCACAATTATTTTTGCACTTACCAAATTTCTACTGTGTAAAGTAAGTTCCTTTAGTTTGGATCTCAGTGATATATTCCATACGTTAGAGAAACTAAACTGATTGATTCAGAACCATTTGACATTCTGAGGTTTTCATTTAGGAAGAAAAATATTTTATTTGCAGTCATCTAAACTGTAATATGTAAATTCAGGATTGACATATCATTCCCTTTAATTATGCATTTCTGACCTTTACATCCACTTGATTCCTAATAAATTTTAATCAGAGACATATTACTTACCCAAGCTTTATTTATTTGAACTATTTAGCTGTATAAAATTAGCATAAGAAAAGATAAGTTTGAGTATATTAAAAATAGTGTGCTAGGGATAAGGATAACTAACATTTGAGCATTGTGCCAAGGACTTTGCTAAGAGGATCACACAAATTATTTTATGTAGCCTTAAAAGCCACTGTTATCTCCTTTTTAAAGACCTGTAGACTTAGGTTTGGTGAAGTCAGGTATTAATATTTCCAGAGCTATGCAGCTAATTAGACCAATGTCAACATTGTGTCTCTAGATTAATAGTCTTAATGTCACTCTCTTCTTGTGTCTTACTGAATCACCCTATGTTGCACATCTGTGTCTTTCATTCAACATCCATTGATAACACTTATTCCAAAAGCTATTACAATTAGGTGGGCCAGTATAATACAACTATTATAACTTTCCTTGCCTTCATGCTTCCCCCACACTGGAATTGCATAGTATTACATCATCCTTTGCACAAAAATCTTAAATAATTTCTCATTGTTTATCTGTCTAAATATTTTAGTGTTTGAGATCATCCACAATATAATAACAATTTTGATTTTCAAAACTTAACTGTTTTTCTCATGTAAAGTCAATATACATTTTTCATACACTTAATATGAAAGTACTATGGAAGGCAGAGGCAGTTCCATTCAAATACTTGTATGCCACACCCATTTGCCAAACCTATATATTGTAACCCTTTTCATTCTTTAAATAGTAGCTCAAAACAGCAATCCTTTATTTTCTAACCGGAAATGATTTATCTTTTATGTAATCTTTGTGAAATAATGGTTATATTGCTACCTAGACTTATTTTGATGAAATTATATAAATATTTGCTAAAAACATATTCACTTTAAAGACCAGAATTAGCGTCTAGAAATACAAATTCCATGACTCAAAAATATCTAAATTTCATGTCAATTTAAGAGAAACAAAACAGTAGTTGTGAATTTCGGAAAAGACACTAGTATCACGTGTGTGTATTTTTTAAATATAAAGTATCAGATTCAAATAAAAATGTTATCAAATTGATATGTGACATTTTAATATTTTTTTCTTAATTTTCATTCAGAGTGACTCTGAACTTAAATGACCTTTTATTAAATGTTATTATTGGGAAGTTTCAAGTGGCTCTGGATATTTAGGACAAGATCTCACACTTGAATATTATGAGAAATGAGCTATATCAAAACACATGAAAAGGGAAGCTAGACAAAGTCAAGTCAGATGCAGCAAATGACAATGTAGTTTTCCAAAGGTCTCTTTCTCCATCATCTCTGCAAGTGGTTTTCTCTGTTTCTTGATGTTGTCAGCAAATGGTTGGTTGCCTCATTTCCAGAAGCTGAATTCTGTACCTTGTCACAATCCTTCTATACTTAGATCGTACACCACCATTTTGTAAGATCCTTTAGAAATAATCTGTATATTACCCTTAGAGTGATGATTTACAGATGCTAGAGGCTTCATAAATCCTAACCCACACTATCAGCTCACTCAGACTGAAGATGTGTCTGAGGTTTTCTGCCACCAGAGGGCTAGTAAGGAAAAAAATTAAATTATTAGGAGTTCTGTGAGTAAACTGAACACTCATAAGTGTATTTTTATGTATTCCTGCCATTTTATTTATTTATGTATTTACATATTTATTTATTCATTTATTTATTTATTGACTGGGTCTTGCTCTGCCACCCAGACTGGAGTGCAGCAGCACAACTGTAGTTTGCTTAACTTCAAACTCCTGGGCTCAGGAGATCCTCCTGCCTCAGCCTCCCAAGTAGCTGGAACTATAGGCATGTGATTTTTTTTTTTTTTTTTTTTTGGTAGAGACAAGGACTCCCTATGTTGCCCAGGCTAATCTCAAACTCTTGGCCTCAAGTCTGCCTCTTCCCTCTCAAAGGACTGAGATTATAAGTGTGAGATACCACACCAAGCATCAGCAGCTTTAAAAACTTACTCTTTCTCTAAAAATTTTACTCTGAATAAAGCAGTCATATTTAATTAGATATAACTGATTACTTAAATTAGTAATGCTGAAACTTCCTATATTCTGCTTTTTCTAGACAGTGAGTAGATGAATTTTAAGGAAATTCAGTCCTGCACATGTTCATGTTTATATCTAAGCCTATATTGCTGATAGTTGAAGTATAACATGACTTCTTGTGAAAGTGTAACACAAATTATCAGTAGACATCGATTTTCATTCTCTTAGAGTGTATAGAAAACATAATTTGCATGTATTCCATGTGGCTCTGAAATTTTTAGAATAATATCATATAAATGATCCATGAAATATTAGGCCCAAATATATTTTAACATGTGCTTTTTAAAAAGAGATTTATTCGTTACTTTAGGCAAATAAGTCTGGGAATTTCCAGCTTAAACAACATTAAACATATTTCCTTATTGCAGGCATTCTCAGAGCTTTTAATACAATAAATTATTTTGTAGAGGAGAACATAATTGGCAGTATTTACAAAATTGATTTGCCCTTGGAAAACATTTCTCATTAAGTGTTTGTTAGATCTGTATTCTGTAAGACACATTTTAATAAATATTGCTCTAGTAAATGGCCACAGTGTAAAAATAATTTTTCTCTTCCCAACAAGATCCAAGCTGTGGACCTCTGCCAATGGGTATTGGATCAGGATTAAATAACTATTTAAAATCATTTCATATAATGAAGCTAGTTATTAGGAGCAGTATATTACTTTCAAATGTTAGATAAGTAACAGCTTCCAAAAGGGTATGACCTAGCGAATTCACTTGCAAAGTAGGTAGCTAATAATTATATCACGTGGATGCTACTCGGTTTAAGTTGCCAGTGTGAGAAAATAATCAGCTGAAAGGAATGATAATTCTCTTACAGAAATCAGGCATTTTGACTGAGCTTGAGGTTGACTTTTCAGCCATATTTAAAACGCTGATATCTGAATAAAGCTATTTAGGAAATGGGGGTTTTAAGCATTCAAAAATCGTGTTTAATCCAATTTAATTTGTAATATGAAAAAGATAAAAATTTGAGCCCTTTAAGGAGAATTATGATATAAATAGAGGAGAAATAGGAAATGAAATTAGCTATACAAAGTAAAAATCTTAGGTTTTAACAGCAGTATGTCTCTGATTGAAGGCTAATGAAGGTATTCGTTTTAAGGTCAGGGAGTTTTAGCAGAATGGAAAGTGCAAGAGGTCAGGAGTTGGGAGGCCAGGTACTCCATTAAACTATTGACTAGATAGCTTTGCTGACCTTCCTGATTAGAAGACGAAAGCAAGAACCTTTAGAAATTAGTTGAAGGAGACTAGTTTCTTCCTGAATTTTTTTTCATTCTTATAAAAAATAAAGATAAAGAATAATGAATGTAAGCAAAAAACTTAGAGTTCTTAAATAAATCTAAAGATAAGAGATAAACAGCACCTTATAATGAGGCAAAAGAACTCCATATCAAAGAGTAAAATGGGTTGGTTAAAATTCTCAATGGATTATTGTTCTGTGGACAAAAAATGACAAGGAACTCTAATCTTAATAAATAGAAAAATCGTATAAAGCTGCACAACAGCCTTATTATGGCCAGTTGATTTTTATGTCAACACAATATAAAAAGCAACCACCAAAGTTTCTCACCATTGAAATAAAATTTACTCATTAAACTTTTTATTTGCACCTGAGAGACTATCAAAGACTTAATTCACAAAATGCTCTAACTGCCACCTGACCTTATTTGATTTATCATTTCCCAGGCTACCTACCAGCAGTCACCTTACCATGTATCATGAACTGAAAAGTGATATAAAATCCTCCTATTGCTTATTATCATCTAGGAGTCACATGTTTCAATATCCAGTAAGTAACGTAAAGTACACAATTATAAGACAATAGGGATTGTCTGAGAGCAATGGGGAACATTGCAAAGTTGTACAGCATACGTTTTGACTAAGCATACTCTGATTCTCTTTCATTTTATTAAAATTTTTTGTAAACTTAACACACACATGAGCACACATACATATATCTTGGTCACAAGTCATTTTGTCTTAATGATGATGCTGTCACTTATAATGTGGAGCAACTTGATGTAATCTATTAAGAGACCCATGTTCAGGAGACAGCTTTGAAGATTGGCGTGCTTCACATTTAGATGAATTTTGAATTCTGTGGCTCTTTTAGAAATTAATAAATTTCTGAAAGTCACATTCATCTCTATTCTTTAGGGAAGTGAATTCCTGTTTCTTATCTAACAAGCAGACATGGGTTTGTGGGCAGCCTGTGTGTAAAATACATGAGGGGGACAGCTGGATCTCCCGTTCTGTACAGAAACATTGGCTCAAATTTACTCCCACTGTCTCCTGCAAATATGGTATTGCAGTTCTATAATTCTCTTGGTTTGGGGAGAAGCAATCGGTTGCACTTCTATCTGTATCCTTCTCAGTGAGATCTAGAAACTGCAGCTACAAAAAATTTCTCCCTGAACTATCCAATTGTTGACCTCCAAATTTTGTTGTAATTGAGTCTCTGTTAGTAACCCATTTCCCAAGGCGGTGTTGTTATTAATAGCTATATTTTACTTCATTTTTAGTAAGATGAAGAACTAAATGTTTATTTTTAATACAGTAGCTTTAGCCATTAATACTGCATCTTAATGATTTATGAGTATAGATTTACTTAATCTTTTCAAAGGTTCTCATTGAGTTGGACAGTTAGAGTTCTGAAAAAGTGTAATGTGAATAAGACTATAATTTACTTGTTAGATATATTGTTTACAGTCCTGTGTGGCTTAATGATGATGATAAATTCTGAGAAAAGTGTTGTTAGGCAATTTTGTTGCTGTGTGAGTATCACAGAGTGTACTTACACAAACCTAGATAGTATAGCCTACTTCACTAAGCAATATGTATAGCCCATTGCTCCTAGACTACAAAACTGTTACTGTACTGAATACTGTAAGTAATTGCAGCAAAATGGTAAGTATTCTTGTATTGTTCAGTAAAAATACACTATAAAAGATCAAAAATGTTGTACATGTTTTTGGCACTTACTGTGAATAAGGCTTGCAGGACTGGAAGTTGCTCTGGGTGTCAGTGAGTGAGTGGTTAGTGAATGTGAAGGTCTTGAACATTACTATACACTGCTCTAAACCTTACAGACACTGTATAGTTAGATCACACTAAATTCATAAAAAATGTTTTCTTCCCTCAATAGCAAATTAACCTTAGCTTACTGTAACTTTTTTGTTTTATAATCTTTTAAATGTTATTACACTTTTGGATTATTTTGTAATTTTATACATCATAAAATACAAACACATTGTACAGTTGTACAAAGTATTTTCTTTCTACATAGCCTTATCTTATAAGTCTTTTTCCATTTTTAAAATTTTCAATTTTCAATTGTTTATGTTTTAAACTTTCTTTTGTGAAACACAAAGACACAAACACACAGGTTACTCTAGGCCAACACAAGGTCAGGATCATCATCACTGTCTTTCACCTCCGCTCCTTATCCCACTGGGAGGTCTTCAGGGGCAATAAAATGCATGGAGCTCTTATCTTCTATGTTAACAATACTTTCTGGAATACCTCCTGAAAGACCTGCCACACGCTGTTTTACCTTTAATTTTTTTTTAATACGTAGAAACAGAACCCTTTAAAATAATGACGAAGTATGGTATGGTAGATAGACAAACCAGTAACATAGTCATTTATTATCATCAAGTATTATGTACAGTGCATAATTGTATGGGCTAAACTATTAGATGACTAGAAGCACAGTGGGTTTAATGATGCCAGCATAACCATAAATACATGAGCAATGCATTGTGCTGTTATGTCACTAGGTGATAGAATTTTTTCAGTTCCAATAAAGTCTTATAGAACCACAGTCATATATGCAGTTGGTCATTGACCGATACGGTGTTAGGAGGTGCCTTGGTGTATAGATACCACCCCCCCCCCACTTTACCTCTGGGGGCAGGAATATTGGCATTTCCTAAGAGCGTATCAAAGTAAAGCACTCAAAACCTCACATGTCTAAATGGGAACATGTCTAGTCACTGTATATAAACGTTCTTTTCTCCTATTAGATGTCGAGTACCTAGTTCTTTGCTAATATGTAATCATCTATTTATGTTTGTTTTAATCCTGTCACTCTGGATCCATATTCTGATGCGTTACATTGAAACTAGAGTACTTTGTAGCTGATAGAAGAGATTGAACTTAAGAATGTGTAACTATGGTGTTAATGCCAAGTCAGAGGTACAGGCAAAGGTAAGTGTCAGTATGCTCTTAAACTGGGAGTTTCCCCTCTGGTGTGTTGTTGTATACTAATGTGCCTCAAATGGCTTACAGTTGTGAGATGCTGATTGCCTCTTCCTATATGTGCTATAGACAAAGATTGAAAGACATTGCTTTACCAAGAGCATTTATCTAAACATATTTTCATTTATTTATAAGAATTATTTCTATGTTTTTGATGTCAACTTATTATTATTTATTATCACTGAGGCAAATATTTTATCCCCGTATTGCTGATTGCTCAGGTTTGTTGCTTTTTACATTTGCTCCAAAATGTGATTTTTTGTTTTGTTTTGTTTTGTTTTGTTGGTCACTATGATTTTACAATTATGGAACACAAAACTCTTGGATTCTGCAAATCTGGCAGAAGTCTTCAAAGTAGGTATTTGGACTTTTCAAAGTCACTTTAATCATTGGTTTGCTGCTGATAAGAATTTCACATATTTCTCTTCTAAGAAAGATTTTATTTGAAGAAAACTCAAGGTTTTTCATTTAATGAGTTTTATGTATTAAAAATATATTAAATAAGTCAAATTTAAGCCTATGATATTTTCATTAAAAAGATAATTTTCTATCAAGGATTGTCTTGTCTCATAGCATATTATGACACTGATAATTATTATAGTCTTAAATTATATTTTAATATCTAGTAGAATAAATTAGATATCACTCTTATTAAAGCAATATAACTATTTCATCTATTGATTCTTTTAAATAAATTTAATTTGTTTGCAAGTCATGTTAAACTAATAAAACAAAATTTTCATATGACTCAAATAATTAACTGATAATTCTTAGGGTAATCTCATCATATTGGGTTTGGTATCTCATATTTTGTATTGTGCAAGTGATACATACTTACATTTGAACAATTCCATGATATTTTATTAGAGTTACCTACTGAATGCTACTTGAATAACCAACACAACAATATTACCTTGTGCTACGTTCTGAATGTCTATGTTCTCCCAAAAGGTATATATTAAAATCTTATCACCAATGTGATGGTATTATTAATAGAAAATGGGGACTTTGGGAGGTGAGTAGGTCATGAGGCAGAACTCTCATGGTTATTAGGGCTCTTACAAAAGAGGCCCCAGAAAGCTGCCTTGACCATTCCACCATGTGAGGACACTGCAAGGAGGCACCAGCTATTAACCAAAAAACAGATCCTCACCAGACACTGAATCTGCATCAACTTCAATTGACTCCCCAGCCTAGAGATCTACGAGAAATAAATTTCGGATGTTTATACGCTACTCAGTTTATGGTATTCTGTTGTAGCCACCCAAATAGACAGAGAAACCTTGTAAACTTGTGATGCAGCATAATAGATATCTTAGTACTGAGCTCATTGTCATGATAAAAGTAAATCATTTTAGGTTTAATGTCTAAAAATAAACAAGACTGGTTAAAAAAAAAAACTTCATGGTGTGGTGTATTTTTGGTTCTCAAAATACTCATAAGTCTTTAGGATTTTGAATTAGTAAATATTCCTGGTGTGTGAAACAGCATGATACATACTTCATAAAATGAGATGTTATGACTATACACACACAGGACCTAGAAGGACACATCAAACTGTAAACTGCTTATGACTGTGGATACATTGGTTATTTGCCTTTTGTGATTTTTAGTTTCCTATAATACAGATATCCCAGCTACTCTGGAGGCTGCGGCAGGAGAATTCCTTGAACCCAGGGGACAGAGGTTGCAGTGAGCCGAGATCGCATCATTGCACTCTAGCCTGGGCTACAAGAGCAAAATTCCATCTCAAAACAAAAACAAAAACAAACAAACAAATAATTATTTTAAAAACCTTTAAATAACAAGGTAAAATGACTTAACTTGCCATATATTTAAGACAACGTAGGATACTGGATCAAAGACAGGCAAATATTACCTACTTTGCTTCCAAAACTAATCCACTCATTAATACACTACAAAAATTTTGATGTGGGAGACTTTACCAATCAATATAAAGTGTTGATATTGTAAATAAATAAGGCTGGGTCAATTCAATATCTGTAAGCAAAAACTAAAACTTGATCCCTATCCATATTCTACTTAAAAATCAAATTTCAAATTGATTACATAATTTGTAAATGTGAATAAAAACTAATAAAAATGCTAAAATATAGAATATAAGAAAAATACCTTCATCAGCTTGAGAGATAAGCATATTTTGTAAAAACAGCATCAAAACTACTAAACACAAAGAAAAATATTACTAAATGTAACAAGTTGGAATTACAAACTCTGGTAATTAAAGGGCACCCATCAAGTGAGTATAAAGCAAGGCTATTAATAGAAGAACATGGAACACATATTCAAAAATAACCTTATAATCACATTATTTCAGGGACTCATAAATCAATAAGCAAAAGATAAATTATTCAATAAAAAACAGGCAAAAGTCTTGAATACGAACTTCATACGGAAGACAATTCAGATGTCAAAGCATATAATAACACACACTTCTTAAAAATCTAGAAAATATAAATTAAAGCTATACTGAGATACAAATATTTACCGTAATGGTGAAAAATTAAAAATATCAGTAATACAGACTATGAATTCCTAAAAATTCTTTGGAAAATGGTCTACTATAGTTTCTATAAACGTGTGTGTGCATAATGCATATATGTAATATATGTATGTGTACACATATATGTGTGTTCATGTACACACACACATATATGTGTACACATACATATATTCTGAGTCAGCAACGTCATTACTATGCATAGACCTAACAAAAATGCATTCTGTTAAGTAAAAAATACACATACAGTTATAAAACCTGGAATATCTATTACCTACCAATGTCATCACTTAATATACAATGGATAAATAAAGAAATTTTGTACACAAAGCTAAAAATATGTTTTGAAGAATGCTCATAAAAGCATTACCTTAATAACAGCAAAAGGGAAAAATATGCATTAACAATAAAATAGTATTGCCAATTGAATATCCCCAAATTAGTTCTACCAATACATCCCATCCCACATATTGTTCCTACAATGTGACATTGATACACCTCTACTCTATCAAGACATGGAATATATTTTACAACATATGTGGGGCCAGACTTAGTCTCTGTCTGTTTACTGTGGATGTCAGTAACCACAAAGTGTGAATGCAAGGTCACATGTTATGGTTATGTTTAAATATTACATCCAAAATCTCTGCTATGGGCTTAGCTAACAGCCAGCATCAATTGATGCCAGGCATATAACTAAGTTTTGACATGATTACAGCCTCTGGCTTTCAGTTCTCTTGCTGAGGCTGTAGAGACCATGGACAATAGCCATTCTAACCATTCCTCATCTAAATTTTCTGCCATTGAAACTGTGATCATAATAAATTGTTGGTTTGCTAAATTTTGGAGCCATTTCTTTAATAGCCATAGTGACTGGAAATACTTATTGTAACAGAATGGTGTGGTACTGTGAAAAATACCTAAAACAATGTGGGAATGGTGTGCACGAGCTGGATGGACCTTGTAGACACTGTTGGTTAAAGCCTATCAGAGAGCACAAATCTGATGGCCAACCGAGGAGTCTGATACTAAAGGCTCAAATTAAACTGAAGTTTTTATTGAAAGTTGGAAGAAAGATGTTGGAAAGTTTAGAAACATCTTTCCTAGGTAGATAGGTATAATACAAAATGTATCTAACAAAATGGATTGGGGGATTTGTAAGCAGAGGGTTGAAGGTGCTGTCTGGCTTCTTCTAGCTGCCTATAAAAGGATCAAGAGAGAATTCCTTACTATGATGTATTAGTCTTTTAACTTCTGTATCTAATTTAACAGTCTGATTTCACATTCCAATATTCATTACAAATTCCTCTGTGCTTTATCCATACTAGCATACCACTCCTGTAGCATTAAATTTTCTCATATTTTATTACAAGATTTAAAAAGATTATAAGACTAGATATAACAAAACAAATAAATCAAAAATGTGGATTAAAACAAAAATAAGAATGATAAAATTGAATAAATCTAAGAGTAAAGCCAACATGTAACCATACATATCTTACAGTATTATTACTTGGATAGAGATTGGAACTACATTTGTCTGAGCAAGTTCTGATCAAGAGAAATATATATAACATGCTTACAAGACAATAAGTTTTTCTGGACACTGAAATCTGAGGCAAATTTCTCTAGGATTCACAGAAAATAGAAAGTAGTACACAAAGTCGTCATAAACATAGTTCAACATGACAATTTTATATATGTTAAGATCATTTTATTGTACGGAATCTTCTCATTTTACAGAAATATTTATTTGAATTACTAGTGTGTGTGTGACATTACCAAGTGCTGAATCTGATTCATGGAACTAAATGGCCTAGGTTATAAGTGGGTCTCATTAGGGAACCTACATTTTATTTCCCTGCATTACATTCTCTGCATTTCATATGGATACATTTATTGTGAAAATAAAAATATTTTAAATATCTGCAATTTCTCATAATGTGACTGTCATGAATATTATAGCACATTCTCTACAATTGGCCTTAATAATGCTTTTCTTTGAAAGTGTATTTCAGGTCGGGTGCGGTGGCTCACGCCTATAGTCCCAAAACTTTGGGAGACCGAGGCAGACGGATCACGAGGTCAGGAGATCGAGATCATCCTGGCCAACATGGTGAAACCCCATCTCTACTGAAAATATAAAAATTAGCGGGGCATGGTGGCGCTTGCCTATGTAATCACAACTACTCGGGAGGCTGAGGCAGGAGAGAATCTCTTGAACCAGGGTGTCAGAGGTTGCAATGAGCCGAGGTCGCGCCACTGCACTCCAGACTTGGTGACAGAGCAAGACTCGGTCTAAAAAAAAAAAAGAAAAAGAAAAAAAGAAAGTGTATTTCAAAGAGAAATTGCAATAAAAAATTATATGAGTCCCAAACAAGTCAACTTGCTTTGATCAACCATATCAACTATATAATATGATCAGTGTATAATCAGACAGAATGCTTAATATGAAAATACATTATATCTTCAGTTCACCTTCAACAAATATCAATAGAATTGTTACTGATTGATTGATTGATTGTTGTTCTGTTCATTTATACTGAAAACCTCATTGGCTATTTACTATTCATCCCAGGTTACGAAATTACAAGAAATAAAACTTGGATGGAATAAAAATTAACATGAGGGCAAATAATTAGTAACTCTAAACCTGGCAAATTACATAATAAGAAATCAATAGATGTTAATTATTTTTATCATCAACATCATCATCAATATCTTTATTTGGTGCCAAACATGACAATTTATTTTTAAGCACTCTTTATAAGGGGGCATTTAGAGTAACAAATCCTCTAGTTATAATATCTCCTCTCTGCTGGGTTCGGTGACTCATGCCTGTAATCCCAGCACTTTGGGACGCTGAGGCGAGTGAATCACAAGGTTAGGAGTTCAAGACCACACCGGCCAACATGGTGAAACACCGTCTCTACTTAAAAAAAAAAAAAAAAAAAAAAAGCCGGGAGCAGTGGTGGGTGCCTGTAATTCCAGCTATTTGGGGGGCTGAGACAGGAGAATTGCTTGAACCCAGGAGGCGGAGGTTACAGTCAGCCGAGATGGTGGCCACTACACTCTAGCCTGGGCAACAGAGCAAGACTCTGTCTCAAAAAAAAAAAAAAAAAAAAAAAAATTCTCCTCTCCAGTATTAATCATTACTTGTTTCTGGCTCTGAGAGAAGTACCATATAGCATACCTTTTAAAATGTATAAGACATCTGGGGGTAGGTATTAATCTTTTACCAACTGTAAATGTGGATACTTAGTTTATTTGCTTTTAGGTCTAGTAACAGTGAAAACCATCAAGTACATCTATGGTAATTACTATGGGCTGGACACTCTTCCAAATACTTTGTGTGTATTAATTAATCTTCACAGCACAACAGGTATGTTTTCTTATTACCTTTATTTCGCATAAGAGCACATTGAGACTTAAACAATCCTGTCTCAAAGTCACATAATGGTACAATTAACTATTTAGTGAGCATAACATGAGAAAAATATTGTTTTATTTTTATGTCTTATAAAACAAAACTCTCAAAATTATGTTGAAAATAGTGGTTACAGCTTATAACTTTGGCTTTTTCCCAGTATAAAATGTATTTTGGCATTCCATTAGTCTATATGATATTGATTTTTTTGTTGAGAAAATTATACTGTGAGCATTTTATTTACATTTAACAGATACACTTAATGAATGAGTGCTAATTTTTTTATCAAGCCTATAAAAATCTTTTTTTACTTTGTATAGAATTATGTTAATTGGTTCTTTGGTACATTGTTTTATCCTTGAAAGACTAAAACTTATTTAATTATGTTATAGTATTCTTTGTTTCAGTTGCTGAACTCAAGTTATTACAATTTTGTCTGTATCTTTAGTTTTTACTGATTTTTATTTTAGGCTCATGGGCATTTTTTAAATACTAGCAAATTATGTGTTGCTGAGGTTTGGTATACAAATGATCCTGGTACCCAGAGGATGAATATAGTACCCAACAGGTAGTTTTTCAATCCACAATTCCCTCTCTCTCTCCCTTCTCTAGTAGTCCTCAATGTCTATTGTTCTTATATTTATATTCATGTTTACACAATGTGTAGCTCCCACTTATAAGTGAAAACATGCAATATTTGGTTTTCTATTTCTGTATTAATTCACTTAGAATAGTGTACTCAGCTACATTCATGTTACTGAAGAGGACATGATTTCCTTCCCTTTTATGGCTGAGTAGTATTCCACAGTGTATGTCTACTACATATTTTTTATCCAATCCACTGTTGACGGAAATCTAGGTTGATTCTACATCTTTGTTATTTTGAATAGAGCTGCAATTAACATACGAGTGAGTTTGTCTTTTTTGTAGAATGACTTACTTTCATTTGGATATGTATCCGGTAGTTGGATTACTAGGTTGAAGAATAGCTCTGTTTTAAGTTATTTGAGAAATCTCCACACTGCTTTCTATAGTGGCTGAACTAAATTACATTTCTACCAACAGTGTATAAGTGTTCCCTTTTCTCTGCAATCTTGCCAACATCTGTTATTTTTTGACTTTCTAATAATAGTCATTTTGACTGGTGTGAGATAGTATCTCATTGTGGCTTTGATTTGCATTTATCTAATGATTAGTGATATTGAGCATTTATTCATATATTTGTTGACAGTATGTATGTCTTCTTTTGAGACATGTCTGTTCACGTCTTTTGCCTGTTTTTTAATGGGATTGTTTGTTGTTGCCTATTAAATTGTTTAAGTCACGTGGTGTGATGCCTACAACTTTGTTCTTCTTGCTTAGGATTCCTTTGGATATTTGGGTTCTTCTTTGGTTTCACATGAATTTTAGAATAATGGTTTCTAATTCATTGGAAAATAATGTTTGTAGCTGACAGGAATAACATGGAATCTGTAAATTGCTTTTCGCAGGGTGGCCGTTTTAATAATATTGATTCCTGCTATCCATGAGCATAGAATATTTTTCCATTTGTTTGTGTTGTCCCTTATTTTTTTTTCAATAGTGTTTTGTAATTCTCATTGTGGAGATCCTTCACCTTGGTTATCTGTATTTTTAGGTATTTTATTCTTTTTGTGGCTACTGTAAATAAAATTCCATTCTCATTTGGCTCTCAGCTCGGACATTATAGATGTATGGAAATACAATTAATTTTTGTACATTGATTCGATATCCTAAAACTTTTCTGAAGCCATTTATCAGTTCTAGGAGGCATTTAGCAGAATTCATAGGGTTTTCTAAGTCTAGAATAATATCTTCTGTGAAAGGGATTGCTTAACTTCCTCCCTTATTATTTGGATGCCTTTTATTTCTTTCTCTTGCCGGGTTGCCCTGGCTAAGACTTTCAGTACTGTGATGAATAGGAGTGGTGGAATTGGGCCTTCTTCTTGACTTGTTCCAGTTCTCAAGTGGAAATGCTTTGAACTTTTTCCCATTCAGTATGATACTGGCTGTGTGTTTCTCATAGATGTCTCTTATTATTTTGAGGTATGTTCCTTAGATGCTTATATTTCTTGAGGGTTTTTAATATGAAGGGATGTTGAATTTTATGAAAAGCCTTTCTGCGTCTATTGAGATAATCATGTAGATTTTGTTTTTAATTCTGCTTCTGTGGAGGATCACATTTATTGACTTGTTTATGTTGAACCAACTTTCATCCCAAAAATAAAGCCTACTTCATCATGTTGAATTAATTTTTTATGTACTACTGGATTCAATTTGCAACTACTTTGTTGATGACTGTATTCATCAGGGTTACTGACCTGAAGATTCCATTTATTGTTGCGTCTCTGCCAGGTTTTGGTATCAGAATGATACTGACCTCCGACAATGAGTTAGGCAGAAGGCCCTTCTTGATTTTTTGGAATAATTTTTGAGGGCTGCTACTAGCTCTTCTTTGTACATCTGGTAAAAGTCAGATGTGAGTTCATCTGGTCCAGGGCTTCATTGGTTGGTAGGTCTTTTGGAACTCATTATTGGTGTCTTCAGGATAAAACTTCTTCCCAGTTCAGTCTTGAAGGGTTGTGTGTTTCCAGGAATGTATTCATCTTTTCTAGATTTTCTTGTTTGTGTGCATAAAGGTGTGCATAATCATCCCTGGGGATTTTTTGTATTTTGAGGAGGTGAGTTGTAATGTCACTTTTGTCATTTCTGATTGTGCTTGTTTAGATCTCTCTTATTTTCTTTATTAATCTAGCTAGTGTTTTATCAATCTCGTTTATTCTTTCAAAGAACAAGTTTTGGGTATGGTTGATCTTTTGAATTTATTTTCACTTGTCAGTTTCATTCAGTTTGGTTCAGATTATGGTGATTTATTTTCTGCTGCTAGCTTTGTGGTTGGTTTACTTTTGCTATACTAGTTCTTGGTGCAATGTTATGTTTTCATTTGAGATATTTTTAACCTTTTGTTGTAGGTGTTTAGCACTGTAAATTTTTGTCTTAACACTACATTAGCTGTGTCTCAAAGATTTGGGTATGTTGTGTCTTGATTTTCATTTGTCTGAAATAATTTTTTGACTTCTGCTTTAATTTTGTCCTTTATTCAAAAATCAGTCATGAGCAAGTTTTTAAGAGATCTTCGGGGAGCTTGAGAGATCTTCTTGGTATTGATTGCTATTTTTATTACACTGTGGCCTGAGAGTGTAGTTGGTATAATTTCAGTTTTTTAAATTTTGTTGAGACTTGCTTTGTAGCCAAGTTTGTCATCTCTCTTACAGTATATTCCATGTGTAGGTGAGAAGAATGAGTATTCTATTGTTGTTGAGTAGAGTATTCTGGAGATGTCTATTAGGTCCAATTGTTCAAGTGTCGAGTTTAAGTCCAGTATATCTTTCTTTGCTTTGTGCCTCAATTATCTCTCTAATACTGTCAGTGGGGTGTTGAAGTCTCCCAATTTTATTGTTATCTAAGTCTAAGACCTCTTTGTAGGTCTCTAAGAAGTTGTTTTATAAATCTGGTTGCTCAATGTCAGGTACCTATAAATTTATAATAGTGGAGTCTTGTTGAACACTTTATTATTCTATAATGTCCTTCTTTGTCTTTTTTGATCATTGTTGGTTTAACATCTGGTTTATATGCTAGAAAAATAACAACCACTACCCCTTTTTTGTTGCTTGACTAATAGATCTTACTCCATCCCTTTACTTTGAACTTATAGGTGTCATTTTATTTGAGATGAATCTCTTGAAGACAGCAGAAAGTTGGGTCTTACCTCTTTATCCAACGTGCCACTCTATACTTTTCTAGTGGGAGCATTTACCTTGTTTACAATTAAAGTCAATATTGATCCTGTCATCTTATTGTTAGCCGTTTGTTGTGTAGACCTGATTGTACAGTTGCTTTATAGTATCAGTCAGTGATGTACTCAAGTGTGTTTTTGTGGTATCACGTATTTTTTTTTTCATTTGCATGTTTATAACTCTGAGAAACTCTTGTTAGGCAAGTCTAGTGGTAATAAATTATCTTAGTGTTTGCTTTCTGAAAATGATTTTATTTCTCTTTGCTTATGAAGTTTAGTTTGTTGGGATATTAAATTCTTGGTTAGAACTTCTTTTCTTAAGGATGCTAAAAAGAGGCCCTCAATCTCTTCTCACTTGTACAGTTTCTGCTGAAAGGTCTGCTTTTGACTTGATGGGTTTCCCTCTGTAAGTCACCTTCTCCTTCTCCTTAGCTGCTTTTAATGTGTGTGTGTGTGTGTGTGTGTGTGTGTTGCCATTGGAGAATCTGATGACTGTGTATTTGGTGGATGGCTGTCTTATATAGTATCTCACAGGGGTTTTTTGAATTTCTTCAATTTGCATGTTGACCTCTCCACTGAGACCAGCAAAATTTTTATGGAATTTAAGTATATTTTTAAGTCTTTAATTTTAATTTAATTATATGAAAATATAATTTTAAACTTATATTTAATTTTAAATATAATATGTGCTATTATACATATTTTGGCATATGTCCTGTTTGGAATTTTCTATAATTTTGTTTTGTTTTGTTTTCTATAATTAGTTTTGGAAAATTCTGATCTATTATTACTTCAAATATTTCTTCTTCTCTTCTTGTCTTTTCCTTTTGTTATTTTCATTGTCCATATGTTATACTTCCTGTCATAGTGCCACAATTCATGGATATTTTTTTCATGTTTAAATTATTTTTTTATCTTCACTTTTCAGCTGCGAAAGTCTCTACGAACACATTTTCAAACTCACTGATTCTTTGCTCAGCCATTTCCATTGTAGTGATTATCAGATCAAAGGAATTCTTCATTTCTGTCAGTGTTTTGATTTTTAGCTCTTCCATTTGATTTTACCTACATTGCTCATTGCCCATCTATTCTTGCATATTGTCCACTTTTTCCATAAGAGTCTCCAATATATTACCCAAAATTATTTTAAATTTTCAGTCTGGTAATTCTAAAACTTCTGCTATGTATAAGTTTGGCTATAATGCTGCTTTGTCTCTTCAGACTGTTATTTTTGTGTTTTGTTTATGCTGTTTATCATAACTTTTAATCTTTTGTTGAAAGCTGAATATAATGTTTGATTAAAAAAAAAAAAACCAACAACAACTGAAATAAACAGATCTCTCATGTAAGGACTTCTGTTTATCTAAGTCATTGTTTGCTGTTTTTGTAGAGGTAAGAGGTTAAAATTTTCTCTAATGACGTGGTTGTTGCCTCTTATGTCATCTTCAGATTTCCCTACAGACAACTTCTTAAATAAGGTCTGAGCTGCACAGTTCTTTTCACCTATAATTCTCTTTCTTTATACAGGACTCCTATTTATGTGATGGCATGGTATTGAGGGAGGGGAAGCATTCTTTATTCCTGTGATTAGTTATCATTTTTCTACTGGGCCTTTTACCCTCACTGTGACCTTCACAAGTGCATCTCAGCTTCCTCACTTCCTTGTTAGTAGGACAGAAAGCTGGAATTGGGAATTTCCCTTTCCCCATGTCAAAGATTAGAGGGTGCTCAAGTTGGATATTTATCTATCCCCTTAATCAATTGGGATCAGGTAAAATAATATCCCTTCAGGGAAACCCTTTATTAATGACAAAAGAATGCTCTGGGTGTATTTCAAAGTGGTTACTCTCACCTCATCCCCTGTTGCAAGCATTAGGACATATTTTCTTTTATAATCACCGTGATAAACAGATCTAGCTCCTGGAGATAGAACTCATGAATGTTTGTAGGTACCTGCTAAGGTGTGGCATCCATGAATTATGTCTTAAGCTAGAGTACAGTCCATATCCAGCAATTAATCAATTACCCTGTAAGTGCTTCTCCCAGTCTCTGATCTGATATCTCCCAGATGCACCTTTTCCTCTCTGTGCATTTTGATTCTCTGTAGTCACCTGTCTCTAAATTCTAGGACTGAAGCTATAAAGAGTTGTTGATTTTCAATCTGTTAGCTTTTCTCTTGTGAGAATGAAGACTTCCAAGCTCTTTTTATGTCAGATAAGAATAAATGTATCTATTTTCAATATACGTGATTTTTTTTTTCTCAACATTTCATTCTTTTGCTTATGTACTGAGAACTTATCTTTTTCTATATCATTTTCTTGGCACTTGGTCACAGCAATGACTTACCTTGGACATTTTACTTTTCCTCTAATTGCTGCTGTCTAAACTCCATGAGTTTGGTGTAGTTAGTGGGAGCTGTAACCTTCCTCATGTTTCGAAGAAAATATTATGACTCCTACTTTATTTAAAAGACAAGTTGAAAACATAATTTGTGACTTTAAGTCATGGAGCTCCTTTCAAGTCTATCACTTAAACTGCAGGTACAGATGTATTTTTTAAATTATAATTCAATCATTGCACGGCTCAATTTACCAGACTAAATGTTTACAAAGACATCTCCCACAAAAAAACAGTATATACCTAAGGAACAATAGATAATCTCTACTCAATTTCGATATTATAGAACTGGAAATACATATCTAAAGTAGCAAGTGAATTTCATTGGAAAATATATAGGGCTACTTGCAATAAAATGGAAAGATGAAATGACTGCTAGAAAAGGAATAACTTGAGAAAGTTAACAGACATAAATAAAAATAAAATAAAAAAGAAAGAAATTAGGAATATTTTCATTAACTTTAACCAAATAGTATACCTTAAAAAGTATTCTTTCCTGTCTACCTAAGAAATCAGTTATAATGTATTCAACTGAAATTTGATTTTTTGAGGGTGCATGATACTTCAAAGTTCAGAGTATTGCCTCAAAGTTGATAATGGTTCAGGGTAGGGAACGTACATGAAAGTTACCCCCACCAATACAACGCAAGTATTTTACTCAGAATATTCCTGGTTTTCTAAATGATCAGAAGTTTCAAAAACTGTCTTCGTGAATGTATCCATTAGTGGTATATTACAAATGATCATGACCAATACTAAATAGACATTGGAAAGTTTGCAATCCAATGAAGTAAATTGTTCTTAGAGTTATAAATAAAATCTACCACCAGAAAGGCTAAACAAAATGAGAAGAAATTAAATGTGTTTACTAAATAATATTAATTTAATTTTTTCTCACTAGGTACTAGAGTTTGAACATTTCACAAGCTTTATTTAATACTGTTAGGTCTGGACAATATTTACTCCGTTGTTTTGTGCATACTTTATTTTAAAATGAGAGTAACCATGGCACTTATTTGAATGATGTGAAAAGAGTCAAGTGTCATAAATATGTTAAGCTCTCAGTGCAGTATCTTGCTTAGAAGCCATCAGACCTCACAATTTTTGATACCTGCAGTGCAATAGTAAGTAAGCATTCTTATAGGATATCAATTTTTTAAATTGTAACTGTTATTTGAATAATTATTATGTTGATGTTAATAATTCCCTAAGACAATTTTATTCACAGAATATTTGGTTTCAATTTTTATTTTCCTTGCACATACTGAAAAAGTATAAAGCTACTTGGTGTGAACACATATAAAAATTAATCCATTTAAAATCTAAATTCCTGCTGTGCAACATACTCTTTATTATCTGCGGTATAGAAATTATTGGAAGGTTATATATATTTGATAGTTAGCAGACCTTTACTGATCACACAGCTCACATGAAAATAGAGACCTCAGAAAATTATGTGATCCTTATAATTAATATACCAGGGATGGTTTCTGTGCATGCTTGGAAACAAGTAACGGTTTCTTTATGTTCTTTCCTCCCTGCCCATTGTCACTGAGTAAAGGTTTTGTAATTACCTGACCACAGTTTAAATAGATCATATCAGGAATTTAACACCTCTCATGTGCAGGGATAAATAGCCTTCAATATAATTACTGACACCTAGTCTAATACAAAGTGTGAGAAGTGATCATGCCCCTTGATGAGATACACCTTCAAATTATATTCTCCCTCACCATGGGCAGGAGAATATGATTGTGGGCAGGAAAGAGATAGGGACAAAATAATGGAAACATTATACTTATCTCACTCTGCTTCCCATAAAACAAATAGAAATAAATCAATAATGCATAAACAAACAAACAGGTATAATGCAAATATCTTGACATTTTACATTTATCAGCATTTTTTACTGGCACTTCTTTCAGTAGGTGTATGTTTAACTTCTATGAACAAGATGGGAACTATGATCTAATACTATAAGTGAAATTATTTTAAATATAAGGATATCATACATAAATTTTGTCTACTATGAAGTCATGCTTATATTGCTGATGTATTTGGTTTCAGTAACAAAATATTCTGCAAACTTCATCCTATATGCTTCCTTGAAGTAATTATCCTTGAAGTAATTATAATGTACAGAGAGATATATTATTTCTGCCAAATTAAATGATTGAATGCTTTCAATACATACAGAAGGAAACTTCAGAATTCACAAAAGAGTACTTTATAAGTGATGATATTTCTAATATAGCTACATATCTCTAAATTTGTGTAGGAGTAAGATATGCATGTCTTTTCAATTGCTGCTGAAACAAATTACCAAAGACTTCATGGCTTAAAACACAAATTTACTATCTTACAGTTCTATAAGTTAGAAGTTCAACACAAGTCTTATTGGGCTAAAATAAAAGTGTTAGTAGGTTATTATTTTTTTTTTTCTGGAATCCCTATAGGAAAATTTGCTGTCTTGACTTTTCTTGCTTCTGGAAGTTACTTGCATTCCTTGAGTTTTAGTCTCCTCATTCCATCTCCAAAGACAGCAAGGGCAGGTTGAATTTGTTTCACATTGCAACATGATGGTATATTTCATAGTCACATCTCCCTTCATTCGAGACTTTCTTCCACTTTCAAGAACTCTTGTAATCACATTTGGCACACCTAGACAATTTAGGAGACTCTCACATAGATGAAGCTGGAAACCACCATTCTCAGCAAACTAACACAGGAACAGAAAATCAAACCCCACATGTTCTCACTCATAAGTGGGAGTTGAACAAAGAGAACACATGAACACAGGGAGGGGAACATCACACACTGGGTCCTATTAGGGGGTGGTGGGCAAGGGGAGGGATAGCATTAGGAGAAAATCTTAATGTAGATGGTGGGTTGATGGGTGCAGCAAACCACCATGGCTCATGTATCCCTATGAAACAAGCCTGCTCCCTCTGTACATGTATCTCAGAACTTAAGGTATAATTTTAAAAAGCTAGCGATTAGTGTATTAGTTATGGTTCTCCAGAGAAACGTAGCAAATAAGATATGTGTATCTACAGAGATGCAGATTTAATTTTAGGAACTGGCACGTGCAATGTGGAGACTGGAAAATTTGGTATCTGAAGGATAGACCAAGAAACCAAAGGAGACCCAGGGAAGAGTTCATGTTGCAGCTCCAGCTTTCAAGTAGTCTGGAGGAAGAATCCCCTCTTCCTCAGAAGATGTCAGTCTTTTTTCTTAAGGCCTTCAACTGATTGGAAGAGGTCCGCCCACATTATGGAAAGGTATAAGCTTACCTGAAAGTCCACAGATTTAAATGTTATCCTCATCTAAAAATTACTTTCACATAACATCTAGACTGGTATTTGACCAAATATTTGGATACCGTGGCCTAGGCAAGCAGACTTATAAAATAAGCCATCAGAAGTAGCAAGCCTAATTTTCCTCTTCCATGCAATCTAACATGTCTGCAGGTTTCATGGTTTTAGGAGATTGACATTTATTGTTGATCATTACTCTGCACATCACAGACAATGCACGTGTGTGCGCACATATATAGGTGCATGCTCCTGTGTATTTGTCCTTCTCATTTGTCCAAAACTCCTTGTGCAATGCCTATGCACAGAAACTTAGGACATAAATATGTTAAATATGTTGTTTCCTCCCCCCTTCCCCTAATTTCTTCTTTGTTAACCTGCTGGAACAGTATAAATTTAATATTTGATAATATGTCATTTTCATTTGCTGTTTTTAACACTTCTCTTTTTGTTGCTATTTTTGAGTATTTTTTTCTTATGATTTGGAGTGTTCATCAACTTATAAACATTGTGGTCTTGGGAAAATTACTTTGACCTTTCTAAAAATTGATATCTTTATCAGTAAAATACACTCAATAATTATTGAGATTTTAGTGTAAATAAGTAACACAATACATGTACACTCTACCCTTGAACAACATGGATTTGAGCTGTGTGGGTCTAATTATGTGTGTATTTTCCAAATAAATATATTATAAAAACTTTTGCATATTTGTGACACTGTGAAAAACTAGCAGGTATACTTCATAGTCTATAAATATTTATTTAAAGCTTAAAAATCATATATGTCATGAATGCATAAAATATATGTAAGTACTCATCTATTTTATCATTCACTACTAGTCTATTTAATCTAATGAATGATACTATTTTACCATTATAGATCCATAGATACTATAGACTAGCATCTATAGATCTGTATACTATAATACTATAGCTACTACAGATACTAGTCTATTTTATCATTCACTTTCTCTTATAAAACATTAAAATTTATCAAAATATACATACGCAGAGTGTAAATGGCATCACTTTCAGTAGAAACATAAACAAACATAAAGATGCAGTACTAAATCATAACTGCATAAAATTAACTGCAGTGCATACTCTACTACTGTCATAATGTTGTAGCCACCTTCTGTTTCTATTGCTGTGAGCTCAAGTGTTACAAGTATCCACTTAAAATGCCATGTGATGCTAATCATCTCCATGGAAGCAGTTCTTTCCAACTGCATATCAGAGTAAAAGTGATATCTTACAACTCTCACTTACTGTTAATCATGCTTAGTACACTACAATAAACTTTGAGTAACACCATGGGACTCATAGAAAGTGCCACTAGTGATACTGGAAATGCTCCTGAGAAGCAGAGAAAAATCATGACTTTAAAAGAAAAAGTTGAATTGCTTGATAGGTACCATACATTGAAATCTGTGAAGAGGATTGGTAATCTAGAGAAATATTTTTAGAGAAATGGAAAAGCAAAAACTTGGAAAAAAATCACGATGTGTTTCTGTAAAATCACACGAAGTATGCCCATCTCTCCTTCCTCTTTTTCACCTCCTCTGCCTTTCCTGCCTCTGCCCACCCCTGAGACAAGACCAAGCCAACCATTTCTTCTTAGTCCTCAGTCTACTCAATGTGAAGACAATGAAAATTAAGTTCTTTATGATGATCCACTTCCAATTAATGAATATTAAATATAATTTCTTTTACTTATGATTTTTTTAACAACATTTTCTTTTCTGTATCTTTCTTTATTGTAAGAGTGATTTATGTAATGCATATAAACATACAAAATATGGTTGACTGCTTATGTTATCTATAAGACTTCCAGTCAACAGTAGGCTATTTGTAAAGCTTTTAGGGAGTAAAACCTTCTGTGTATATTTTTGACTGTATGGAAAGTCTGTATTCCTAACCCCTGTACAACCATTATGAAAATGCCTGACACTTTAAGAAAGGTTAATGTTAATCTTAAATTTTTAAGAACATTTCTAAGAAGTAGATATTAATTGTTTTTCATATTTACTAGAAATGTTTTCGTAATTTTTCCATAAAAATATATTGTTAATTATGTTGTTCTATATAATTTTAAACTTTCATTTAGTAAAGAATACTGGCTTATTTCTTTGTGATTTCATGTACTTCATTGAAAATTGAGAAGTTATTCCCCATCTTAAAGTCTATTAAATATTCACCTATTTTGTGTTGTTCATGTGTGTACGTGTGTGTGTGTGTTTTTTCTTTTACATGTATTGTTTTGAAGCATAGGCTCTGTATTTGTTCTATATTTCTCTTAAGAAATTCTCAGAGATGCCCTCTGGCAATGACATGTAATATAGTCACAAAGTCACATTTTTCTTTATGAGAAATCAGATAGCCTCTGTTTTCTAGACTCCTGAAGTTAGGTGGCACTGTGTGACTGAGTTCAGGCCAAAGGCATGCAGGTTGGTGGGTAGAGAGGGATGGCACTTTCAGGATGCCCCTAGTAAAACTGCCTGCATACTTCCTCTATGCTCCCTTCCTGGAGGCTTTTGACAATTGGCCAGATTATATGACCCCAAGGGGTAATAGAGCCCCTAGATAGAAACAGTCTGAATTCCTGAATGGTTGTACAGAACACAAAGCTTTGGAGGGCATTGTTCTGTGAAGTGAGTGAGAGTGAAGAAAACAAACACAAATAAAAAACAATTATTTTCAATTAAGCCACTAAAGCAGTTGTTATAGTAGTTAACCTACGTTGATGATAAATGACCCTTGTTCTATTTCCACCGTTCTAAATACCAGAAAGCACTTACACAAGGCTGGCTTTGCCTGGGAAGGCTAAAGGTAAAAAATGATGACTGGGCAATTCCCTGGTTGTAATATACACTTCCTTAATTAGATAGTACATGCATAACTTTTATGAAAGTACTGTCACATAAAAAGAGGTTAATGTCAGTCTTAATCTTTTGAAAGTTTTTATTAATGGCATAAATTAAGAATTTGCCAAATTTGGTGGTAATATATTCCCACATTATATCTATTTGTATGTTATATGCATTGTATACTGTGTTCACATTGAATAGTATCTAAACTAATTTTTAATATGATGACTCCTAGCATATAGGTAACATAACCTGTTCACAGAGCTGTTTTATCCTTATTTCTTTGAAACTGCGCTTGAATGAAGCACAAATGTGACACTGATTCACTCAGGTGTTGTCATCTGTAGCTCATCTCCCCTTGGTGAAGATGTTTGAGACCTGAAACCTTGAAATATTGTACATCCTAAAAAATTATATTCATTATTCAGCTGTTTAATCTTGATTCCTTGATCCACTAACTTCTTTCTTTCTATCCATTAGCTAAATAAATCTTGGTTGATTTATGAAAATAGCATGCAGGTCATCTCTGTCATTGTCTGCTGTCATTTTTCCATCAGTCTGAATGTACTATTTACCTATATCAAGATAGGTTGTGCACTGACTTAATTTAACCAGATTTTATTTTGGTGCTCAGTGAAAACCAATGATTTAAATCGATATAGGACCATTGAATTTTCCACACAATTTGTTAAAAATTAGATTTATTTCCATAGAAATTTGACAATTGCATTAAATTAAGTTTTTTCTCAGTTGAGTATGCTTGCAGGTTGCTTCTTTCTAGTTTCTAAACTAGATATTTTTAAATATTTCAAATTATAAAAGCCATGCATGTTTTTGATTACATGCATTCTACTTGACACTGTCATTTCCAGTCACCAGCAAAACCACTGTTAACATTGGTGAGTTCTTTTTCTGTGTGCTATGGAAAGATACATAAGATTAGACAGAGTAGATAAATAGCAAAAGAGATAATGTTCAATAGAATTTTTTTTACTTTTTACAAAAATATAATCATACTTTGGATGTTTTCATGAATCTTGCTATGTTAACAATTATTTGTTTAATATGTATCAATTTATCAAAGTATAAAAGTAAATATTTAGTTTTGTAAACAGCTTGAAAGCACTGATATAATCGTGTACCTTATAAATATAATTATTTTGCTGTCAATGAATTTTTAATGGTTAAGGTTTTCTTTTAAAATTATGGACCAAATTGTTACATATCATTGAACACAAATCTTAATAATGGTGTTTTTCCCTGATTCCTTGCATTGAACTGTTTATAATAGCATGAATGGGATTATTAAATTACTTTTTATTATTTCTACCTTGTGACAGGTTTATTTTAAGTTATATATTAACATATAGGCAGCATCACTATACACAATTTCTATATGCACAAATTTCTGTTACCATGGCTAAGTTAAGTAACACCAGTACCCACAACACACAGTACAAATTTCAGTTACTATGGTATATCAACTGTGAATAATCGCATATAGCATTAAGTTGATGGTTAGCTCTCTATTCTACAAATCACTACATATGTAACAAATGTATATCATGATTAATAACTAATCACATCACATCAATCAAGGTTGGACAGTAATAGGTCACTATTCATCTGTTATTCTGCTCACACGCAGACAGCAAAGTGTGTGATATTATTTTACTGTATCATGTGATAAACCCACATATCATTTTACAAAAAACAAATACATAAATAAAAGAGATGGGCCAGAAAAGGTGAAATGCAACAAAAAATAAATGTAATAGCAGTGAAAGTAAAATTTAAATTGAATGTATATGGCACGATAGAAGACATAGCTGACCATGATTCTAATGTGCAGGCAAGGAGACTTAGTTAAGGCGATCTTATCAATAGAATTGAGAAAAGCGATTATAATATAAATAATGATGTCTGGAGGAATTGACATGGGCAAAAACCTTCCCATTAATGGAATTCAGAGATATTTCAAGACACTGACATTGCAAAAGGTAACATGTTGAAATCTTATCCAAACTTAGCAAAAAGTTCTGATATTTTGCCTAAGCATGGAAAGATGCTCATTTTATCATAAATCACATGGTGAGAAATGCAGGACAGTATTCTTCAAACTTAATAAGACTTTAAATAGGAACGGGGAAAAATAACACTGTAATTTACCATTTAAAATTACAGTGTAATGAATATTAGCTACAATAGTTATATTTTTCACTTCCGTATAAAAATAAGATCAATAGTTAGAAAGTTTTGAATGTTTTAACAAAATAAATAATGGTTACAGAACAATAATAACTTTTCCTATGTATTTATAAAATCAATTTCTGTCATAATTTTTATACTCCAAGTGTTAGTTTTCTATATCACATCATTTTATATACAAATAGTTTAATTTTTGTTCATGTTTGACATTTCTGTCTAAAACCTATTAAAACATGGTATCAACCTAAATGCCCATCAATGGTAGACTGGATAAATAAAATGTGATACATATACATCATGGAATATTATACAGCCATAAAAAAATGAGATCATTTCCTTTGCAGGAACATGGATAAAGCTGGAGGCCATTATCCTTAGCAAACTAATGCAGAAACAGAAAACCAAATACCACATGCTCTCGCTTATAAGTAGAAGCTGAATGATGAGAACACATGGACACATAGAGGGGAATAACAGACACAGGAGCCTATCAGAGGGTGGAGGGTGGAAGAAAGGAGTGGATCAGAAAAAGTAACTAATGAGTACTGGGCTTAATACTGGGGTGATGAAATAACTTGTAAAACAAACTCCCATGACATAAGTTTACCTATATAATAAACCTACATATGTACCCCTGAACTTACAATAAAAATTAAAGCAAAACAAAACCAAAAAACCACTCGCTCTAAAAAAATAAATAATTAATCTTAATATGGTTTTAGCCATTACAATTGAATGAAAAAAACAAGCAGATGTACAGGTGTACAGTGTAAATTCTAGAATTTTCTATAAGGAAATTCTGTATTTCATAAAATAGTAAGGGTTTAAAACGATTGAGTTGACACCAACATGTTGACATCTCTTTTTGAATCTCAATTAGATAAATATTTACAATTGAATTAATACTCTTCGATACTCTTTACTTTCTCAAGATAATGCAAAGATTTTATAAATAAAATGCCTGAGACAAATTAAGAACTTTTTGTCATTGCCATTAATATTTTAGGCGACCTGTCTCAAATATCTACAATTAGACACACAAAAGTAATTACTTTATTAATTATAATTTTTCTTTATAAATTCAGGAAAAAAACCAAAAATATTTCAGATCTAAGAATAAAGAAGAGATAAAAAGCCAGTGCAGATGTAGGGGTATCACTTGTAAATAATGATAGCAGGGATTTAATAAAACTTGACACCCAATTGAGCAATAAATTGGCCTAAATTTTAAAACCAATCTATTCATTTAAATCCAATCCTCTATCAAATATAGATTCAAAATCGTAAATCACCTAATTTCCCTATGGTGTCCAATTTATTCATATAGCACAGACTGAATATCTGTTATTTGGAATGCTTGGGACCAGAAGTATTCCAAATTTTGTATTTTAGGGATTTTGAAATACATGCAGTATACTTAAATGCTGATCATATCAAATTTGAAAATCTGAAATCCCAAATGCTCTAATTTCATTTCCTTTTAGTGTCACATTGGCATCCAAAATGTTTCAGATTTTTGAACATTCTAGATTTCAGATTTTTAACTTGAGATGCTCAATCTCTAATATCTAAAAAATTTTAAATTATTGTATATGTATATTTATATATTATGTATACTTATGTACATAGGAATTTATATGAATATATGCCATGTTTATCTATGTTTCATATGCCCATCTTAGCAGTAAGGATACATTGACAATCTCTATTGGCTTTATGTTTCCAATAACGCTGATAAAACAAATATACTTGATTAAACTGAAATCACTCGTAAATAATAATCATCAATACTTTCATTGCTTTCTTTATTTGTCCTTTATTTTCTCAGATTTGAGAAATTCATAGAAACAGAGTAGTGTTTTGTAATTCTTGTGACTAAAGAAAATTGTGTTAGTATAAAAATGTATTTTCTTTAAACTCCTTTAATGAATACAAGGTGATATTTTGTATTTCGTGTTATTTTGAAAGATCAAGTTTTGATTTTTAAAAATATAAAAATACCAAATAAGTATTTATTCATGCATTTTGGCCCAATATAATACATGCGCTCACGTCTGTAATCCCAGCACTTTGGGAGGCCGAGGCAGGTGGATCACGAGGTCAGGAGTTTGAGACCAGTTTGCCCAACATGGTGAAACCCCATCTCTACTAAAAATACAAAAATGAGCTGGGCGTGGTGGCATGCCTGTAATCCCAGTTACTCAGGAGACTGAGACAAGAGAGTCACTTGAACCCGGGAAGTGGGGGTTGCAGTGAGTCGAGATTGCGCCACTGCACTCCAGCCTGGGCAAAAGAGCGAGACTCCATCTCAAAAATATAAAAATAAGATAAAATAATAAATAAATAAATAAATAAATGTGTTTGTGGGTACATATATGTGTTACAAGAAACAAAATTGTGTTTGTTGATTTCCTACTTATAATTGACTGACAGAGTTATATCAACTGGAATTACCTGAAGTGCAGATTTCTCTTGACTATGTAGGATGGTAACCTTGAACTACCATATAGAAACTTAGAAATTTTTGAAGCATTGCAGCATCCACAAACTCATTTAAACCATTTAAGTCATTTTATAGTATTATATCAGCAACAATTATATTTGCTTTGGAGCTTGGTTTTACTAACGTCCCTTCTATTTTTTTGAAAAATCTCAAAATGTGTTAACTTGGGACTATGTGAGCTTTCTATAGCATGAACATTTATTTAGGTAACATAGTGGTTTTATTTTAGATAACACTTTCAGATTACTGTCTAAAACCTTGCAGGCAAAACAATTAAATACACAGTGATCTTATCAAATGATTTCTAAGCCATTGGTTGAATAAGTTGTACAGTATTCTGGCAACGCTGCTTGGATATGTGATTTTTGCTTTTAACAGAAATATATGAGTGAAGTAAAACAACTATTTGACCACACTTTAGTAGATCTTGTAAGACTATCAAATTTCCACTGACATATGACTTATGGCATTAATATTTTAACCCTGCAAATAATTTTTAAAAATAGATATAATTTTAGTTGAACAAACTATACAATTATCTGCTTGTGAACAGTTGATAAATCGTTTTTTTTTTCTATTCCACTGTAATACTCAATAAAAAATAAAAAATCCTGATGCCATAATCAAAGTGTATTGCTGTATATCATTCAATGACAATCTAGAGCAAATTTCAATTACTCTAAGGACAGATTTGTTTCTTGAATTGACTTGACAGAAGGATCAGGAAAGATTTAAGAAATATCTTAGCTGAAAACTTCTTGCCAAATATCATCAATCTATATTCTACTGAGACCAAATTTAACAGATAGTTACATTGAACATAAGTTTTTCTCCTGCAAATTTTGATGATGGATGGTAAAAAATTCTTATATTTCTCAAATTTTTGATATTGTAAATGGTTTCAAATTTTGAGAATGCCTTCATTAACCACCTGCTTTCTTGATTAAATTACAATACTGGAACGCAATACTATTTTTATATCTTGAAAGCGAAATATGTCTGTTTGGTAATGAGTAACATTAGAATTCCTTAATGTGTAAATCTTAATACCACAAAAAATATAAAAAAGAATTAAAACACATATAATGGAGTAATGGTTGGTCATTAAGGGATAGTTTTCTATTTAGCATTTCTTTATTTGTTTTACTGTGCTAGAAATGGTCATGCAGTTAGTTCTGTGATTGCGTTATAGTTTTATTCACAGTTAACAAAAGATGTGTAGAATAGGATGAACACTTGCTTATATTTGCACCTATGTAAAAAGTAACAAAATTACATGCATTTTATTTGGAGAGATAAAAATGTGGATAACAAACAATCCATATTTTTCTCTCTCCAAATAAAATGTATGTAATTTATATAGAACAAAAAAGTATACATAAATGTTGGTTTCTGTTTTTTAAAAATGCCTGAAATATATGCTATTATTTATTTAAATGTAAAGTGTAAATCAATACTAATCTTTTTAATTGCCAAGGTTGTTATTGCCTTAATATCAGGTTACATAATACATTTTTTTTCTTGACATCATCTGGACCTTACGTTACTATTAGGTGGTTAGTCTTCTTTCTAAATTCTGAAGTCTGAAGAATAATTTTGCATGTATCATGTCACAACATGTTTTTGTAAAAGACAAAACTGCATAGAAGTATGAATACTTATGCAGAGGTGGTAATACTCTTACTTATCTTGATACAACCAAGGCCACAGGACTCGGGCTGCAAATTTATGCTCATTACTTCACAATCACAGCTCAGTACTTTTTTAAAAAGCATGTTGCTGGTTGAAATCAGACTCAAAATAGATTCTGACTTACTGAACTTTGGGTTAAATTCTGTGCTGAAAATAGGCCACCTAATAAATCCTTAGGTTCTTGTCTTGAGCCTGGAGTACTAGCTGAACAGTCCCCTTCCATATGGTAATGTTCCCTTTGGGGAGCATATGTTCCTTCCCTGTATGTGCACTTTGTTCAGAGCTTCTGTGACCTATTCTGACAGTTGTCTTAACTTTCAATAGCAGGAAGAATAGTCAAGTTAGATTTTTTTGAGATTCTTTTTTTTTTTTTTTCAAGGGAGGCATTTACCACTATAAACTACACTCTAAGTTCTGTGTTTGCTGCTTCCTGTGAGTTTTAGCAGGTGCTGTTTTGTTTTCACATGTTTTGAGATATTTTCTAATTTTCCTTTTGATTTCTTTTTTAACCCATTGGTTGTTCAAGGGTGTTTGGCTCAATTTCCACATATTTGTAAATTTTAATCTATTTTTCTTCTGTTACTGATTTCCCATTCATTTTATTTTCGTTAGAAAAGATACTTGGTATGATTTAAATCTTAATATTTTTGACTTATTTTGTGATCCAACTTGTGATCTGTAGTGGAAAATGTTACATGTGTGCTTGAGAAGAAGATAAATTCTGTTTTTCTTGGGTTAAATGTCCTGTGTGTGTCTGTTAGACCAATTAGGTCTATTGTGTTGTTCAAATCTGTCATCTCTGTTGATTATCTGTCAGGCGTTTTTTCCATAATTGAAAGTAGTATATTGAAGACTCCTACTATTTTTGTATTACTGTCTATTTCTCTCTTCAGTTCTGCCAATGTTTGTTTTACATATTCAGCTTGTTTTATATACGTGATGTTGTGTGTCTATATATCAAAATTTGTTAAATTAATATCTTGCCAATAAATTGACACTTTCTCATTATATGTTTCCTTGTCTCTTATGACAGTCTTTTCCCCTAACAACTATTTTGCTTATATGGGTATATTCATCTTTGCTCTCTTGTGGTTGCTATTTCTAAGAGGTATCTTTTTCTATCTTTTTACTTTCAGCCTATGCACGTCCTTAAAGCTGAAGTTTATTTCTTATAGATAACATCTAGTTGGGTCTTATTTTCTTTAATCCATTCAGTCACTTCATGTCTTTGATCAGGAACCATAACCCATTTACATTTAAAGTTGTTGTTGATAGGAAATTATTTACTGTTGCATTTTGCTTATGTTTTCCATTTGTCTTATAATTCTTTTGTTTTCTCTCTTGCTATTTCTTTGTGTTTTCTTAACTTTCCATATTAATATGATTTGATTTCTTTATCTTTTTTTGTGTGTAACTTCTACAGGTATTTTACTTGTGTTTACCTTAGGGTTTAAAGAAAATATCCTATAGTTTATAAGTTAATTTTGTTTTTGTTTTTGCTTGTTTCGGAGTACTTTCTAATTTCCCTTTTGATTTCTTTTGTGTCCCATGGGTTGTTTAAGAGTGTTTTGTTAATTTTGTTTAATTTCAAGTGCATTATTTTTTTTCTTCTCCTTGATTTACTCTTCTATTAATCTCCAGTAGAATTTTCTAATTCAGTTTGGTATGGTATGGATCTGTGCCCTCACAAAATCTCATGTCAAATTATTATACCCAGTATTGGATGTGGGCCTGGTGGGAGGTGGCTGGATTATGAGAGTAAATTTCTAGTGAATGGTTTAGCACCATCTTTTTTGGTGCTGTTCTCATGACAATGAGTGAGTTCTCTTAAGACCCGGTTGTTTAAAACTTTGCAGCATCTCTCCCCTCACTCTCCCTTGCTCCTTTATAGCAATTCAAGAACTGACTAATATAGAAAATTGGTACTGAGGAGTAGGGTTTTGCTCTAAAGATACCCAGAAGTGTGGAAGCAGCTTTGGAACTGGATAATGGGCAGAGGTTGGAAAAATTTGCCATGCTCAGAAGAAGACTGGAAGATGAGGGATAGTTTGGAACTTCCTAGAGACTGGTTGAATGGTTATCAACAAAACCCTGGCAGTTATGAAGACAGTGAAGGCCAGGCTGATGAGGTCTCAGATGGAAATGAGTTACTTATAGGGAACGGAAGTAAAGGCCACTTTTGTTTTGCCTTAGGAAAGAACTTGCCTGCATTGTGCCACTGCCCTAGGGGTCTGTGAAACTTTGAACTTGAGAGTGTTGATTTAGGGTATCTGGTGGAAGAAATGTCTAAGCAGCAAGGCATTGATGATGTGGCCTGGCTTCTTACTAACAACTTATTTGTGTGAGCAAAGAAAAGATCTAAAGTTGAAACTTATATATAAAAGGGAAGCAGACTGTAAATGTTTGGAAAATTTGCATGCTGTCCATATGGTAGAAATCCCATTTTCAGGGAAAGAATTTAAGTGAGCTATAGGAATTTGCATAAATAAAAAGGAGCCAAGTGCTAATAGTCAAGAAAAGAGTACAGAATAGCTTCATGGTCCAGACCCAGGACCCCACTGCCATGGACAGCCACAGGACATTGCTCTGCACATCCCAGTGGCTCCATCTCTAGCCATGGGCCAAAGAGGTCCAGGCGTAGCTCAGACCACTGCTTCAGAGGGTGTGAGCCATAAACCTTGGCAGCTGCCACATGATGCTAAGCCTCCAGGTGCACAGAGTGCAATAATTGAGTCTTGGTAGCCTCTTCCTGAATTTCAGATTGTGTATGAAAAAGCCTGGATATCCAGGCAGAAGCCTGCTGTAGAAGTGGAGCCCTCATGGAGAACCTTGTCTAGGGCAATGTAGAAGGACAATGTGGCGTTGGAGACCCTACAAAGAGCCCCCACTGGGGTGCTGTCCAGTGGATCTGTGAGAAGAGGGCTACTGTCTCTGCCTCAGAATGGCAGATCCACCAACAGCTTGCATCCTCAGCTTGGAAAAGCCAGACACTCAATGCCAACTCTGCGAGCAGCCTTGGGGACAGAACCATGCAAAGCCACAGGGGTGGAGCTGCCCAAGGTCTCAGGAGCCTACCCCTTGCATCAATGTTCCTTGGATGTGGAACAAGGAATCAAAGAAGGTTATTATGGAGCCTTAAGATTTAATGACAATCCTGCTTGTTTTAGACTGACACAGGGCTGATAGCCCCTTACTTTTGGTTGATTTCTCTCTTTTGCAATGATAGTATTTACCCAATGCCTATACCCCCAATTTTGTCTTGGGAGTAATTAACATGTTTTTTATTTTACTGGCTCATAGGCAAAATATACTAGCCTTGTCTCAGATGAGACTTTGGACTTTTAACTTAATGCTAAAATGAATTAAGACGTTAGGGAACTGTTGAGAAGAGATGATTACATTTAGAATGTGAGAAGGACATGAGATTTGGGGGGCCAGAGGCAGAGTGATATGGTTTGGATCTGCATCCTCACCAAATCTCATGTTGAATTAATCATAGTCCCCAGTGTTGGAGGTGAAGCCTGGTGATAGGTGGATGGATCATGGAGATGGATTTCTTATGAATGATTTAACACCATACCCTTGGTGCTGTTCTCATGATAGTGAGTGAGTTCTTGCAAGTTCTGGTTGTTTAAAAGTGTGAGGCATCTCCCCCAAACTCTCTCTTGCTCCTACTTCCTCTATGTGAGACACCTCATTCCCCCTTTTTTTTCATTATGACTGGAAGTTTCCTCAGGGTTCCCCAGAAGCAAAAGCCACTATGCTTTGTCTAAGGCCTGCAGAACTGTGAACCAAGTAAGCCTTTTTTTTTTTTTTTATGTTACCAAGTTTAAGGTCTTTCTTTATAGCAATGTGAGAATAGACAAATGCAAGTTATTATATTCTTAGCTCCATGATTTCTGTTTGGTAACTTAATATTTTCCCATCTTTTGAAATTCTAACTTTGTTAAGCATTGTTCTCCTGAATCCAATAAGCATCTTTAGGATGGTTATATTTTAGTTGATTTTTGTTTAGAATACTTTACCTGTTTCTTCATATTTTTTAACTCCCTATGTTGGAATCATCACATTAGCTAAAACAACTATCTCTCCCAGTCTTCACAAACTTGCTTTGAACATGAGAAGAAACTCATTAATTAGACTAGACAGGAATTCTGGCTTTTTCTCCAACACTTCTGCTACTCCAGACTGTTTTCTTTTTTTCTTAGTTTCCCCTAGGCATCTATTTAGATTATGACAGGTCCTGTCACTTTTCTGAGCTGAACAAGACTGAATCTAGTTCTTCAAGTAGTTCTCAGAAAAGTTGAATTCTTGGATGCTCAGTCCAACTCTTTATCTCTGAAGAAATAAACTGACATTTGAAGATTTTCATTCACTTTCTCTGTGCTTAACAAGGCAAAGGGATTACTGTCCTATGGCTACTGCTAGACCAAACTGTCATCTCAGTTCTTCTTGGCTGCAGTCAGCTTAATTATGCCTGGTTCCATCAGCACTCTGAGATGAGCAAAAGAGAAGTTAGTTCTGTGTATAGCCCTATGAAAATTTGGGCCATTTGGCATGTAGTCTACATCTATCACATCTCAGAGACAGGCTAGAAACTTGAGTGGGGAGATTCTTTACAATCCATGGCACTGTGCTAGGGGTAGGATTATGTCAAAGATAGTACCTTGTCTCAAACCTCTCTGCTGGCTTCAATGTAGGTAGTTTTTTTACTCACCTTGGGTGCAGGAGCCTCTATATTCATTTCTGGATTTCCAACAAAGGGAGTTTGCTTATGAATTGTTGAATTGGTGTATTCACAACAGGAAAGAGGGTACAGAACTTTCTAGTCTGTCAGCTTGTCAATACACTTCAAATTAAGGGCAATTTAAAAGAATTGAGAGATAGTGGCAGGTAGAAACTTTCTGCTCATAAACACTGTATTCTTTATTTCCTGGTTTACCAATTCATTTGATAAACAATTTCAAAAGCATAAGCTTGGTCAACAATAAAAGGTGAGGCCTATAGTATTTGCCAAAGAAGCTTTTTTAAATAGCTATTCTGTGAATGTCCAATTTAATAAATCATAGAAAACAAGTCATCAAATGTTACCAAATATGTTGCCATTGATATTAACTTTGCTCCAAGGATTTTGAGGCCATCCAAGAACTGAATTTAGAACGAAAACGTTGTTTATTCATTCAGTAGCAACTATATTTAAAGTATGAATATACATAGGAACAAAGCTATAAAAGTATAATTCAACCTAAACCAGGACTAAGCATTTCAAAAATGAATGTTGTTTCTTTGTTGGCTATGCCTTACAATTCTTTATCAAAAATGAGGTAAACCTAAACACATTAAATGTTTATCAGTAATTCATGAAAATGTCTTTTTACTGTGGAACTCAAGTGATTTGTTGAGCTTACCAAAATTTATGTGCGGATTCCAACATAGGAGAGTCAAGACACACCAAAACAATGGAAAATTGTGATATAAACAATGTAAACCAGGACGTGGTATAGTCGAGAGCCCCCAAGAATATTTTTTCTCCAGGAATCTCTTCATCTCAAAGAAAACTGCCTTGGAAACTAACTTTAAAATGTGAAAGAATTAAAAAGTCTTGTCTTTGCCAAGGATACTTTAATATAGATGAGAATTAAAGGGAGGCTTTCCATTCTAGTATTTATACTTACTGCAGGAGAAGGTTATATTTTACCTATCTGTATGGCTTTTAGGGAAAGAGAAAATCGGAGGGATATGATGTCATGTACTATAAAATCTTAAACAGGAAACAAGACTATAGTCTTTTTTGAAATTTTTATCACTGGCTTTACATTAGAAAACCAGTGACTAAATGCTGGTTGAATGACTTATAATGTTATGGCTTTAGAGTCAGATTTTTTATCATCAAAATATCTGTATAATAAAGCTTACTTAAAGGTGAGTTTTTTTATTTATATATTAAAATAGTGCAGGCCTGGTGTGGTGGCTCATGACTGTAATCCCAGCGCTTGGGGAGGCCAAGGTGGGTGGATCACCTGAGGTCAAGAGTTCGAGATCAGCCTTGCCAACATGGTGAAACCCCCTCTTTACTAAAAACACAAAAATTAGCTGGGTGTGGTGACAGGCACCTGTAATCCCAGCTACTAGGAAGGCTGATGCAGGAGAATTGCTTGAGCCTGGGGGGTGGAGGTTGCAGTGAGCTAACATGGTGCCACTGCACTCCAGTCTGGGTGACAGAGTGAGACTCCATCAAAATAAAATAATAATAAAATAAAATAAAATAGTGTAATTTTGTAATTTAGGGAGGGTCTGCAAATCTACTATCTCTTTGGCAATGCTGCTAACCATATACTTAGTTTATTCATGTGAACTGTATTAGGTCAACTATTCATTTACACATTCAATATTTCACAGATGTAAGACTCATGAAGTGTGTGAGCAATTTTCATGAATAATATTAGTATGCAACATTTGTTTCCAATTGGTCAATAAATAAAAGATTGAGGTTATCATATACTTTGGGTGAAAAAGCATATATTTTTGCTTGAAATAAGCAATGCTTAACAGGTATCAGTTTTGTTTAAATTAGAAGCATACTAACACACCCACGGAAACACAAAACAAAAAAATGAAGAAAGGTCCAAAGAGGTATGCCAGATTTTTACATTAAGAGTGCCTTAATGCCGGAAAGAAATGAAGAAAAGTATAGTCATGTGCCATGTAATGATGTTTCAGTCAATAACTGACCACATATATGACTATGTTTCCTTAAGATTATAACTGACCACATATATGACTATGGTTCCCTAAGATTATAATGGAGCTGAAAAATTCCTGTTGTTTAGTGATATTGTAGCCTTCGTGATGTGACAGTAAAATGTATTACTCACATGTCTGTGGTGATGTTGGTATAAATAAACCTACTGTGCTGTCAGTTGTGTAAAAGTATAGCACGTCTAACTTTGTACAAGATACAGTATTTGATAATGATAACAAATTAGTATGTTACTGGTTTATATGTTCACTAGTTTGTGCTTTTCATTGTTATTTTAGCCTGTACTTCTCCTATTTAGAAAAAAAAAAAAAAAAAAAAAAGGAAGTTACCTGTAAAACAGCCTTAAGCGGAACCTTCAGGAGGTATTCCAGAAAAAGGCATTGCTATCATAGAAGATGACAGCTCCATTTGTGTTTGTGCCCCTCAATACCTTCTTGTGGAACTAGATGTGGAAGACAGTGATGATGCTGACTCTGTGTAGACCTGGACGAATGTGTGTGTGTGTGTGTCTGTTTTTTAACAAAAATTTAAAAGTTTAAAAAATTAAGAGTTTATAGAATAAGAATATAACGAAAATATGTTTGCACAGCTGTACAAATGTTTGTGTGTTAAGCTGTGTTATTACAAGAGTCCAAAAGTTAAAAGCAAAAGTTTATACAGTAAAAATGTTAGTTAGCAAAGGTTAATTTACTAGTGAAGAAAGACAAATATTTTATATTAATTTAGTATAGCGTAGCTCTACAGTATTTATAACCTACAAAACTGTTCAGTAATATCCAGGGTCTTCACATTCACTCACCACTCACTGATTCACCCAAAGCAGCTACTGGTGCTATAAGCTCCATTCAGGGTAAGAGACCTATACAAGTGTATAATTTTTGACCATTTATATTACATTTTAACTTTATTCTTTCTATGTATAGATATGTTTAGATACACAAGTATTTACCATTATTTTACAATTGCCTACAGTATTCAATACAGTAAAATGCTGTACAAGTTTGTAGCCTAGGAGAAACAGTCTATAGCCTATAGCCTAGATTTGCAATGGGCTATACCTTCCAGGTTTGTGTTAATATATTCTATGATGTCCACACAAAACTAAAATATCCTAATGATATATTTCTTGGAATGTATCCCCATTATTAAGCGATACATGTCTGTATTTATGAGTATTTGAAAAGAAAACAATTGTAATACTATTTTCTGAATCTTTTAAAATAATTAATTTTCATCAAGTCATTTACTATGGATTTCCACATAGATATATTATTTTGTAATAGGGAAGTCCCATATATGTAGAAATAAAATAATACTTTTAAAAATATTAGTAGGCTTTGTTTTTAGAGCTGAGGTATACAGAAAAATTGAGCAGAAAGTTCCCATAGACTTCTACCCCACCTCCCACAGTTTCTCCTACAACTAACATCTCTTATGAGTGTGTACAATTAATGAATGAATATGACACATTGTTATTAGCTAAATACCACAGTTTACATTGTTTCAGCCCTTGTGTTGTACATTTCTGTGGGTTTTGATGAATGCATATTATCCTGTACCCCATCTTACAATACCATGCAGACTGTTTCACTGCCTAAAATCTCCCAAGTCCCACCTATTCATTCCTCCCTCTCCCCAACATTTGGCTCTGATTTATCTTTTTACTCTCCATAGTTTTGCCTTTTTAAGAATGTCATATAGTTGGAATCGTACAGTGTGTAGTCTTTTCAGGCTGGCATTTTTTCTTATCAATATTCATTTAAGGTCCCTTCATATATTTTTATGAATTGGCAGCTTAGTTCTTTATATCACTTTATAATGTTTAATTATATGAATGTACCACAGAATCTTTATCCATTCACTTTCTGAAGAACATCTTGATGGTTTCCAGGTTTTGATGATTATGGATAAAGCTCCTATAAACATTAGTGTGTAGGGTTTTGTGTGAACATAATTTTTAACTCATTTGGGTGAACACCTAGACACACAGTTCCTACACTTATATGGTCAGGCTATGTTTAGCTTTTAAAAAACTGCCAAAATATGTTTCAAAGTTGCTGTACTCTTTTGCATTTCTACCAGCAATAGATAAGAATTCTTGTTGCTGCACATTATGGCCAGCATTTGGGTTTGTCAAGTGTTTTGGGTTTTAAACATTCTAACAGGTTTGTAGTAATAGCCTATTGTTTCAATCTGTAATTCAATAATGACATATAATGTTCAGCATTTTTTGATATGCTTATTCACTAACTGTATATCTTTGGTGAGGTGTCTGTTTAGATATTTTGCTCATTTATTTTTTTTAAATAGGTATTGTCCATTCTTGGTATATTTTAGATATAAGTCTTTTATCAGAAATAGATTTCGTGAATATATTCTTCTAGTTTGTGACTTGTTCTTTCATTCTCTGAATGAAATCTTTTACAGAGCAGAAATTGTCAACTTTAAAATATTTATCAATTTTTCTTACATTTTGCTTCTGGTGTGGTATCTAAAATGTCATCACCAAACTCAAGGTAACCTAGATTCTCCTATGTAACCTCCTCAAATTTCGATAGTTTTATGCTTTACGTGTAGGTCTGTGATCCATTTTGAATTTTTGTGATATAAAGTTTGTGTCTATATTTTTTTGCACATAGATATTCAGCTGTTCATCATTTGTTTAAACATATTATCCTTCCACCATTGTCTTTGCTCCTTTGTCAAAGATCTGTTGACTATATTTGCATAGGTCTGTTTCTGAACTCCCATATCAGTTCAATTGATCTATTTCTCTTTTGTTTTGCCAATATCACTTTGTCTCAATATCTGTAGCTTCATAGTGTCTTAAAGTCAGATAGTGTTAAATCTCCTACTTTTTTCTTTTTTAGTATCATGTTAGCTGTTAAAATATTTTTGTCTTTCCACATAAACTTTAGTGAATTGTTATGAAACTTTCTTGGACCATTGGTATATTGAAAATAGAAAAGAATGGTCTGAAGGAGAATTTGATAAGGACTCTTAATATGTATAATGTGTTTTTGTCTTTTAAACTGAAAATTTATTTCTATTGATTTGACTAAAAAAATTATTAGTGGTGTGCACAAGAGTTTAGCATAAGGCTGTTTATAACACATTTTAGTAAAAGAAAATGAAAGAAAGCAATTAAAATGTTAATTATCCATTAGTTATATGATAAATAGATATAATACTATTTGCCAGGTATTTCCCGAAGAGTGTAGATGTTTTTTTAAAAATGATGGCATACAAAAATATGTACTATTATTCAGTTATTAAAATGTATACTGCAGAATAATTATCAGTAATATGGAAAAAGTTTAAAATCTGAAGGTTAGTTAGAAAAGGACAGCAAATCATTTGAGCAATACATTCCCAAATTTGAAGTAAAAATTGCATACAAATATTTCTAATATATAAATATCTCTGGTATATACTAGTATACACTAGTGATTTCTAGTATGGAAAAAGAAAAAAATAATATTTGTTACCATGCTAATTACAGTTTTTCCTGTATTTTATATATTTTGTAAATTTGTCACTAAATTGTTAGTTTGTATGCAAAATAATAATAATCATATTTAAAGAAAAAGTTTTATTTCAGATTTGGTTTTGATTGTTCTTTTAAGGATGCCAAAGCTTAAAGCTATTTTTCTATATGTGAAGACTGCAAAGTTTTATGGTAGTTGAAACATAAATAAATGTTTAGAGGGGAAAAATTGTTGAAGGGTTTGCCTATACCTTCCTTATACTTCTAATTAACTCTTTATAAAATGGATTCACTTTTAGTGAAATCAACCAAATTCTCTACAGAAAATTATTGGAGGGATTTCTATGAGATAGTTAATGTGTATTAACTGCTTAGGATGACATTGTTTTCTAATCAAAATTAGAAGGAAATATCTTGTTCTCATGTGCAAAAGGGGAATATACCATGAAATACATCTTTACTATTTATATCACTTATGAGAGTTAATATCTGTAAAAAATAACTCAAAATAATATTTTAATTAATAAATAATATCTTTTTAAAAAATAATATTTTTAAAATGTCAGTAAAATTGTTTTGTAATATTTACCCAAACATGCTAATCGAGGTTAATTCCACCACAATGTTACTGTCTTGGATTTTAGTAGCTACAGACAACTATAAAGCATTATCATTGCATGAATCAACACAATTTAAAGAACCTGTACATAATGAACTAACAAAAGAGAGCAAACAGTTTATTTATTCAAAATAATGCATGCATATAGTTTTTTATCATGGCATATTCCTAAGAGTCATTAAAAAAAAAAATCAGTCTTCTTCCTCAACTTTCTGAAACTTTTATTCTGGAGGCCCCAAAATAATCCATCTCTACTTTGTGATACATTTATCTTGCCTTTGCATTCATATTGGCATTGCTTGATTTTTCAATGTTATATATGTTGTGTTGATTTACTATTATAATAGTCAAGGATTAGGCTCTTCTCTATCACCCTTACTATTCACTTAGCTATCTTCATATAGTATATTTTATAACATTTTTCAATTTTGATACATAGTAGAATTTCTCCTTTATTCTTGAATTTCTAAAATGTCAAAATAAAGCTTTCTAAAATGTGTTAATTTTTGCAATTAACCATCCTTCCTTGGTCAAGCTTTTAATTGGAGATACATACTGTTCTGAGATTTCTTGCTTCATTTCTTTGATTACTTCTTCTCTTCAGATTTTTCTTATTGTCTCTTCCTGGTGTAGTTAACAATTACCTAGATTCAGTCCAGTTTTCTTATGTTAAGTCTCTTACGTTCTGTATCTTTAAGGTTTTTTTTTTTTTTTCTCTTTATTTCACCTGGTATTCCTTTAACTCTATCTTTTAATCCTTCTAATTATTGTTTTTATTTATGTATTGTATATACAATTTCTAACAACTTTTCTTCTCATATGTTTCTTATTTTTTAATATTATAATCTTTTAATTTCTCTGAAAGTATATTATATTTTCTTATATATTTTATTCTTGTTTTTATGTTTGAGACAATGCCGATTCCTTACTCTTGATCATTTCTTTGGTATAGAAGAAAATATATAACATAACCCACATGAATTTTTTCACTGTCTCTCTAACATTGTAAGACAGAGCAAGTGGAGTAACTCATCCACTGGTGAGTTTTGGAGGAGAAAATAAGCATGTATACCTCTGTGCCTTTGTATATGTGTGTGTGTCTTGGAATCAAGTGACTTCTCTAGGTCATATGTGCTGCTGTATTCCATGTACAAGGCTTGTACTTAGAGACAGGAATGAAGAGGACTATATGTAGCACTGGTCTGCATTGACATATCTGGATATTTCCTAGATCTCATACTAGGAAACACATTTATCTAATATCTAACTTGAATTTTGCAGAAATACCTTGATCAGTTATTAAGAGAAGTAAAAAAATAATTGTCTATATGTCAACTCTCAGAGTTATTTCTTAAGTTTTATCAGCAGGGAAGGGAGTACTACTAATCACTCCCACTCTTACTTAGACATTAAGACTTGGTGTTATTTTTTTCCCTCTGGATTAAAAAAATTTTTATTCATCCCAGTTATATAACATGCCTTGTCTTCAAGCACTAAATTCATATTTAATAATGAGGCACTAACAGCTGATTTAAAGTTTGTGTAAAATGGTAAGATTTATCTAACATAGGATTTCCCAGCAGCAGCAATATTGGCATTTAGAATCAGTTAATACTTTGTTGTGGGAGGCTGTCCTGTGTATTGTAGATATTTAGCACCATCCCTAGCTTCTACCCACTAGATCCCTGTAGTCATTTCCTCAGTTGTGAGCATATTAAAAAAAATTAGACTTTGTCAAATATCTCCTAGGAGCAACATTTTCCCTAGGTGAGATCTACTGATCTAGTATGATATGGGATCATATTGTCAAGATTGGCAGCATTTTATTGGCAGCATTTTGTTAAGATACAGAAATATCACACACAGTAGAGTTTTTCATTCAAATATTTAGTTTCTCTAGAGGAGAAAAATGATCCTGGCACATTCCTCTCTTTTCTGAATTCCAAATATAAAGTTGGAATATCTTTTATCAATGTATAACATCCTGCAATCTTTGTCTTTTTAAGCATTGCCATTCTATCATTTCAAAGGGATCTTGAGCAGAGGAGGAAACAAGGGTGTAATTGATTGTGGATTAATTGCCATGCATAAATAAAATCCAGACAGAATTTGTAGACCCAAAGTGCACAGCTTTTTTATTCACTTGCTCACTTAATAAATATGTATTTAATATATATTGTTCATAATTCAGTTATCTATAAGACTCCAGGGAAGTTTTTCAAGTATAGATCATTCAGATTTAGATTTCAGTGTTAAAAATTACTACAAATGTCTTAGTTCATAAGAATCATAGGTATATTTAGATTCAATGACAAATCCAATTTAACAAATTTTTAAGAAAATCTCTGGATATTTATACTCAATCAGTGTGAAACAACCTGTTCATTTTTAAATTTACTTATAGTTGGCAGTATACAATATGTAAAATGCCTAACAGTCCCCTTAATAGACACAGCTACCTTCAAATACTTCCTGTGATGGGACGAATTATGTCCCCTTGATATCCATGTGCTGAAGTCCTAACTTCTATTATGTCAGAATGTGATTATACTTGGGTACAGAGTCTTTAAAGAAGTAATCAAGTTAGGACAAGGTCACTAGTATGCCTTAATTCAATGTGACTGATGTGCTTATAAGAAGAGATTAGTATAAACACACACATACACACACACACACACACACACACACACAGAGGGAAGACCCTGTCAAGACACAGGGAGAAGATGACCCTGTGTAAGCCAAGTAGAGAGGTCTCAGAGGAAAGCAACCCTGCTGTTACTTTTCTCTTAGACTTCTAACTTCCAGAATTGTGAGAAAATAAATTTCTGTTGTTTAAGCCATGTAGTCCGTGATACTTTGTTATTGGCAGCTCTAGCAAACAAACTTACTTTTTAAAACCTCACTTAAATGACAGTAAAGAGAGAAAAGAGCATAAACCTACAAGAAAGCAAAGGGGACAGAAGCAACAAAAGTTACTAACAGGTCAGTGAAAACAACGAAGGGCCCTGAGAATACATCAGTTCACATCACAGAAGTTAGAAAGATTTCAAGAATTGGTGTGGAAGGGGAAAGATATGTGAAGCTGAAAATAGGAGGACAGCTCTAAAGCCTGTGAAAAGAGCTATAATATGCCAATCAAAAGTAATATTAATGATACACATACATATGTAAAAAGCTGTGACATTTTTTGACTCTCACCCTCACCTGCACTTACACAACATGATGACATTTTTTCCTGTCAGAAGACTTGGAGGCATTAAATCAGAAGTTTGTAGTATAAACCAAAAATAAAATCTAAACTTCACAACTGACTGACTAAATGGACCCCTTCTGATGGCCAAGAAGTTTCCAAAGAAACCTGAAAAACTGGTTCAGCTCATGATGGGAAGTTGGGAGTTGGATATGCCCCATTATATTATCCTCCTTTTAAATGCCCTGATAAGAAACATTTGCCATATTGTCTCTAAGGGCTGTCACCTATGAGACTTCATCTACATAACAAAAACTTCAGCCTCCACAACCCCTTATCTTAACCCAGACCCTCTTCCTATTGATTCCAGGTTTTTAAATAATAACTCTTTCAATGAACTGGCAATCAGAAAATATTTGAATACATCTATAACCTATAAGCTCTCACTTCCAGTTGTCCCACCTTTCTAGACTGAACCAATGTATACCTCATATGTATTGATTATTAATATTATTTTTTAAGATGGAGTCTTGCTCTTGTCGCCCTGGCTGGAGTGCAGTAGTGCGATCTTGGCTCACTGCAACCTCCATCCCCCGGGTTCAAGTGATTTTCCTGCCTCAGCCTCCCAAGTAGCTGGGATTACAGGCATCTGATACCACTCCTGGCTAATTTTGTATTTTTAATAGAGATGGGGTTTTGCTATGTTGACCAGGCTCATCTCGAACTCCTGACTTCAGGTGATCCACCCGCCTTGGTCTCCGAAAGTACTAGGATTACAGGCATGAGCCATGGTGCCCAGCCTGACTGATTTCTTAAGTCTCCCTAAAATATACAAAATGAAGCTGTAACCCAACCACCTTGGGCACATGTTCTTAGGAGGTTGTTCAAGAGGTCATGGTCCTCACATTTGACCCAGAATACATCTCTTCAAATATCTTAAAGTGTTAGGCTTATTTTTTTCAACATGACTTAGAAGCAAAGGCATTAGGAAAGTTAGCTACTGAAGACATGAGAGATGACATTCATTCTAAGTGAGACTCCTCCCCTCTGCCCCAACACCCTGCTCAGGACTTTCGATCACTGCCTCACAGAATGATGGCAGCCAAGCATCTGCTTAGACATGATACTGAATGTTCATCCTTGAGCAAGTAATAAAGCAAATTACAAAATAACAATATATATTTACATTATGTGCTACACATATATATATTTATTTTACTATGTATATGTCTAGATTACAACTACTATATATATTATAATGTGCTATGCATATATATCTTTTTTAACTTTAATATATAATAATAATCAGCTTTAATAATGATTCTATGGATTAAGTACTTTTACTACTATTTTATTTTCTATTTGTCCTCAATATAATGAATGTTCCAAGAGGGTTAACAACTGGAGATTTAGTCTTTTATTATTATATTTTCACTAATCTATTTTCAATCTAAAAATGTATGCCTCAAAATAATAAGCACTTAATGAATATTTGATGAATGAAGGAATACTTGAATTATTATCTCATAGATGATGAAACTAAAGTCTATAGAGGTTAAACTATTAGCTTAAGCTGTAAAAAAGGAATAACATACTTAAAATTCATTCCCAAATGCCTATAGATATTAATAGTTGGGGGTCTTACCCCAAAAAGCACATCTTCGTTATCCATCACTCTGCAAGGCATGCCCATGGATTTTCGTTTCTTACTGAGTCATTATTTGGATACCATAAATTTTGCCTCTTCATGTGTACAAGTCTATGAACTTTGATGAGTGTATCCAATCATGCAGCCTCCATCTAAAATGAAGATAGTCTCAACATCAAAAAATAAATAAATAAATAACCATATGCCCCTGTATAATCAATCCTCTTTTACCATCCCAGCCCTTGGGAACCACTGTTTTGATGTCAGTTCTTATGCGTTTGCCTTTACCAGAATATCATATAAATGAAATCACAGAATATATTGCCTTGTATGCCTAGTTTGTTAACTTAACATAATGTGTTTTAGTTCCCACCTCTTTATAATGTATCAGTATTTCATTCTTTCTCATTGCTCAGTAGTATTTTATTATAAGAGTTACCACATGTAGCCGGGAGCGGTGGCTCATACCTGTAATCCCAGCACTTTGAGGGACCAAGGCGGGCAGATCGCCTGAGGTCAGGAGTTCAAGACCAGCCTGACCAACATGGTGAAACCTCATCTCTACTAAAACTACAAAAATTAGTCAGGTGTGATGGCAGGTGCCTGTAATCTCAGCTACTCAGGAGGTTGAGGCAGGAGAATCGCTTGAAGCTGGGAGGTGGAGTTGCAGTGAGCCTCTGTGAGATTTCCACTATTGCACTCCAGCCTGGGCAACAAGAGCAAAACTCCATCCCCAAACACCTCCAAGACCCCCCCCCCCCCCAAAAAAAAAGAATTACCACAGTGCAGTTGTTTTTAGTTTTTGGCAATTATGAATAATCTTTCAATAATAATTGATTTACAAGTTTTTATGTAGGCATATTTTTCTTGGGCTAACACCAGGAGTATTGGATTGCTGGATCACATGCTAAGAGCACATTTAATTTCACAAGAAACCACCAAGCCCTTTTTCGAAGGGGCTGTTCTATTTTGCATTGCCACCAGCATTGCATGAGAGTTCAAAATGCTTCAAAATTTCCCCAGCAATTAGCATTTACAGCATTTTTCTTTTTATTTATTCCCCTCCCTCCTGTCTTTTCACTTTTTTGGTCATTCTCATGAGTACATAGTGATATCACATTGTGGTTTTATTTATATTTCCCTAATTAAGCATCTTTACTTATGTTTATTTGCCATCCCTATCCATGAATATTTTATTCACATAAATATAGATCTGGATCTCTACAGTATCTCTTTAAGAACATTTTTATTTTTGTTATTTTTTTTTAACTCACGTTTAAAATGCAATAAAATGTTCATATGGGGATTAAGTAGGTTCTTATGAAAAACCTATCCTAGACCAACATTTTTTCCTTTAAACTTATTTGATATGTCACTGCTCTGTTGAAAAACTATCAATATTTCCTTATTGTCAACAGAACAAACCAGGATTTAAGCTTGTTTTTAACTTATTTGACAGACTGTGTTCTCTCAAATCTTTTTTTCTGATCAATCACATTATGTCCAATTTAGGAAGTGCACCATAACTTTATATTATTGTTATTATGCTCTAAATAATGTATTTGCCTCCCCATATGTGTACTTTTCTTTGTTATCCCTTCTCTAATCTATATTCATGTTTCTCATGTCATTGAGTCTCAACAACTTTTACGTCCAACGACTGCAGAGACTATGTCTGTCTTTTTGACCATTAGGTATTTTCCCAGAGCCTTGAATAGAGTGTGGCGTATGTTACATATTCAATTAAATGTTTGTTGAATAAACGAAGGCATATACTCCACTGGCATCTATTGTTTGTTTCCTGTTCTACTCTAAAGATTTAATTTCCTCTGATATTGAATGCCATGTTTTTGTACCTTTAACTCTCATTTGGTATAACACATTTAAATTTTCTTTAAAATAACATCAGGTTTTTAAAAATAACGTAGATTAAACATGTATCTTCCAGTTACATGTGTTCATGCTCTATCTCCCCAACTAGTTGAAAGTTGAGAACTAGTTGAAAGTTGAGAACAGGAATAATTTATGCCAAAAACTTGACATTTGAAAACCCCAAACAAAAGTTGTGTGATAAAAATATTTATCTTCTACTTAAGAGTAAATTTTCATATTCTACTTAGGAGAATATAATAATAAGATTAAGAAAATGGTTTACAGATCACAGGACTATATATAAAACAAATGGTTATAAAATATTTTAAAATATTATTGATATGTTGGCAAAAAACTAAAAGAAAAAGGAATGTGTGTGTGAGAGAGGGAGTGAGATAGAGAGACAGAGATTACCAGTAAAGAAAAAAGAGTAACTTTTCCTAATGGAAAAAGGAGATATGGGGAAAAAAAGCCTTGAAAACAACCAACTAAACATGTTTTTTATTGAGAATTTATAAGGTATAAGAACAGATTGTTGTTGTATTTTTCCAAATGTTCGTGGGTCCTTTTCCATCAAAAAATAAAAGAAAAATGGTACTGATATTTAGATAGAATTACAAATACAACTGACAATAGATTTCCAGTAGTTATTTAATAAATGGCATACTTCAATTTCCCTCCCTTTACATTCAGCGTACATTCTGGCTTCCTACCCCTTATAAAGTTAATGTACGAGAGATATTTTTAAAATTAGGTAACCACAGGAATAACTTTTTAAAAACTCTTTATTCAACAGCCTATTCAAATAGTAGTAGTTGATCTGGAATATGTGCAGCCCAGGGATTACACTCAACATATTTCTGCTTGATTTGGCTTTGAAAATGACCACCCGCTGTGGATACCCTGCCAAACCTAACACGGATATGCCTATTCCAGGAATCCTTCAGATGGGTGTCCTTTGTGTCCCCAGGGGCCTCTCATTGTTATGCTAAAAGCACATCACCAGTAAGTTAACTTTGATTGAGATTGTCACAATGTATATGATCCTTCAATGATTTTGAAATTATGAAAAGTATTTTTATATAATTGTGAGCATTATGCTTGACCCCATGATTATAGAAAATTTTAGATGTATATTTAAACCATTACAGGTTTCACATTAGTTCAACCATTTTTCATCTATCAAGCCCACAGCAGGATTTCAAGAATAAATCTTAGACAAACTCATGTTGAATTTGTTTCATTATATGCCTTTATCATGTTTATGTAGCTGAAATATGCCACAAAAGGCCATGTTCAAATAATTTTACCTACTTTTAAATGAATTAAGTTTATAAAGTTCCCCAACCTTATAAAACAAGAAGTGAGTACAATTTACATCAGGATCTATACTATCTGGCTTGACACACACACTGTCCTCATTCTGACCTGGGAAACACTGGTGCAAAGCAGCTTGTGGAGTAAGAGTCCCTGGGATGGTATAACAGCTCTTCAACTTACTAGCTGTGTAATCCTAATCAAATTGGGTTGATGTGGTGATTAAATTAAATTAGATTATCCATTTAAAGTGCTTGCACATAGCAAACACTTACTTAACATTTGTTATTAGTTATATTAATTGCAGCATTCTACCAGCTGTATGCAGCCTCGTATCAAGGGAAATTCAAGTGGATTGAAATTGCCATGCAATAAACCAAATATGTAGTCCTTCCATTAGCATTACTCCTTTAGAGACTCTGAGGAAGCAACTGGAGTTTGCTTCTGTAAATTGTTAGATATATGAGCAAGCCATTGTCATTTGGGTTAAGCCCAAATTTGTACTTCATATTTCTCACTTTCTTCAAATGACCATTAATCTTTAATAATGTGGTATCTCATTTTTTCCCCTTATAGTCACAAACCAGAGACTTGGATGGCTTTTCATGATAGGAAAGTAGTGTATTTTTTGTAAATATTTTTCATTTCTTTTTCAACCACTTCATTGTTTTTGTTTTGTTTTGTTTTGTGTTTTGTTTGTGATTGAATAGTAGGAAAAACTAATTTTATTGGTAAACTATTAAAAATACAATTAACCTTTTATTTTCAAAGATATTTGAGATTATTTAAGAAAGAGAGTATACACTCATCTTAAACTCTTGGATTTGCCTATCATCAGGAATAATGAGTCTGTGCTTTCAGTTTTTACGAATGAAGACTCTAATATTTAGAGTGCAAGTGTTGAATGGTAGCATTCAGGTACTACACCCACACTTCAGTCTCTATTACCGTCTCCACTGTTCAGAAAACGTCTGTGTTTTGTGTTTTTCTGTGGTGATTTCTTTCATTAGTTTCCTTCAAAACACTGATGTTCTCATTAGAGTCATGTTCTAGCAAATATGTAATTCTCGAATTAACTTTGTATTGCACATGGTCAAGATAAAGAGGAAGAGGAGGAGATGAAAAGGAGAAGGAGGAGAAACAAAAACTCTAGGTAAATAATGATTCCGGGTACCATTTTCTTCTAGATCTACGGCATACTTTTTAAATTTTAACTTTTTGTGAAAGTGTGCTAGGCAAAATGCTGATTCTCTCTGTTAGTGAGCATCAACACTATTAAATACATAACCAAAGCTTTAAGAGTTCAAACTGCTAATATGTTATTACCAGTAAGTAAAATTAATATCCAGGATCAACAGAAAAGTAAAAGTATAGGAAATCCTATATCTATGAAACTGTATGTGGCATGTCTGCCCTTTCTGTCTCGGTGCATAGGCAGGAGTGAAGAGCATCCAAAGCTCATGATGATCCAAGGAATATTTTTTTTTTTTCATCTCTTAGACATCATCAGCTGGAGTGAGAATGAGATTACTGAACTCTGTGTATCTCTTGCCACATGGCTTCTTCTGAGGAGAGGGGAAAAGAGCACTCACTATGTGTACCGCTCTACTTGCAAATAGGCAAACACTCTCAGTCACAAACACCCCAGTCTGCCTAAGAAACAATCAAGACATCCCATCATCACTTCCATCCTTGTTCTAGCAACTACCACAAGAAATACAAAACTACCAAGATACCACTCACTGCCTATCACTCCCCTTCCTAGGTAGCTCTGCACAATCCTAATCTACTGCATGCACCCTGTTTCAAGTTCAATGTACTCAGTGCCAATATGGTTAAAATGTGCTATATCCTTAACCTCTTTTCTCACTGTTTCTTTCAACTACTGCCCCTAACTGAAATCCAAATCTCCCTTGAAAATATTGTTTTTGGTGAAGACCTCCCTAGCCACTATATTTTGTTTTGTTTTCCCCTTCCCCACTACTCTTACATGTGAAAGAGCTTGCAATCAGACAGTTACATTCCTTTACTCTTATTGCTAATCCCAGACCATTGTTTTAGCCACATGGGTCCTTCAAAAAGCTTAGCATATCGTTAGACCATGCCAATTGTCTTCGGTGAGTTAGACAATAAAGGATGTGATATCTACAACATTGCAAATATGATCAACTGTCTAACTATATTTTTTAAATAGTATTTTCTTCTTCTGATGGAAAAGATGATTCCTAGTTCAGTTGTCACTAAATTAGTGCTACTAAAATTGTCTTCGGTAACTAACGCCAGCCAATAAATTGTTTATAATTTGTCTGTGATACAATCATTATAAACTTTGAGAAAATATTTTACAAATGTTATTATGATTCAATAGAGTAAATTCCTGTCCATTGAATCTTATATTTTTAAAAGACTTGTATTTTTTATATATTTATTTTATTTTCTACTCATTTATTGTAGTTTAGAATGGTATCAGTATGTAACAGTTTGGGAAAGTATTAATCACAACAAAAATAAGAAGCATATAATAGTAGGGACTTTCAACCACAATACAGCAAAGTGCACAAGTTTATCCACTTAAGTGCTGAACTGCCCAAAGCCCAAATACCCAGAGGTCCTAGCTTTAAGCAAAGCATATAATATTTATTTCTAAGCAACTACCTATACTCAGGGGAATAAACCTAAGCAGTGTACCTTGATCCAACAAAAGTTCACTGTGATTAAACTGAAACAAAATAGACATGTTATACTCTTTGGTGATAATCTACCAAACAGGTGGCAGTACAGAGAAGGGACACCTGCTCTTAGCCTATCACCACCCAAAATGTTGGTCTGGAAATACTGAGAATTATTCACATTGGAAATAAAACAGACATTAACTGTCTTGCAAAATTAGATAAAATCCTAATTTTAAATAAAGGAAAATAGCAGTGTTTTCTTTAAAACCTTTACTTAAAGCACTATTTACCTGTTATATAAATATTGGTGTTCTGTTTCAATAATATATTTTCAAAAGAAATTTATTTGATGAATACAAACTAAATACATGAGTCAAAGCATAGTATACAAATTGAACATACAACTTTAAAAATTCGACATATAGTGCAATACTTTACATGTTTATCCATAATTTATCATAAGCTAGAAAGTAACAAACATAAATTTTTTTCTTAAGTAAAATTTATTTTGTTTTCAAATCCAGTTTTAGGGACACAAAACAAATCCACTTTATTTAATGACCCCATTTTTACTATTCCACTGAAGTATAAGATTTGAGAATTGATTTCCAGAGAGCTAATTTCATACAGAAAATTAAAACATTTACCTTTCCAGTTTATTAATTAAAGCATTTACCTTTCCAGTTTATTATTTCCTGAATGTGAAGTCACTACATGAGCATAATATTATGTGTAAGAGTCCATCTTTCGGGAGCTAAGATGCCGAATTACTAATTATGATGAGGATGTCTGGGGCTTTCTAGATTAAGTTACTTGCATAGAGATAATTTCACTCATTTATTGACCCACTCATGAATATATATTGAGTGCTTACTATGTGCAACAATGTTCTAGAAGCTAGAACTAGGGCTAAAAATAAGTAGAAGAAATTAAGGAAATAAATAAGAATGTATGTGCTGATAAATTTCCAAAGACTGACCAACTGAAATATCTTTGAGAAATAACTTTGAGTAGAAATCTGAAGAGAATGGGATAGACAAGCATGTGCATATGAGGATAAAGAATATTTTTTTTAAAAAAGTGAGTACAGGTGCCCAGAGGTGGAAATGTCCAAGGCATTTTGTAGAAGCAGTATGGAGGACAGTGTGCCTGCAATGGAGAGGACGGGAAATAAATAACAGGATATGAGGTCAAAGAGCGGGTGGCAGGTTTTTCTTTCTTTCTTTCTCTCTTTCTCTTTCTTTCTTTCTTTCTTTCTTTCTTTCTTTCTTTCTTTCTTTCTTTCTTTCTTTCTTTCTTTCTTTCTTTCTTTCTTTCTTTCCTCTTTTTTTCTTTCTTTGTTTCTGTCTAGTTTGGAATGAGATAGCTTCAATTTCTGCTTTCAGTTCATCTGCAGATATAGTTCATAAGAAAGTAGGTAAAGGTAAAACAGAGTTCTAACTCTAGAAATGAGCTGTTGAAATACACCAGCAGACTTGCCACTGTCTTAGGGGAAAGGCCACATTAATGTATTGGTGCACTGGATTAGTAGTTCTAACAGATTGAAACTCAATAAATAGGAAATAGAAACTTTACTTAGAAAATTAACAAGATGGAAAAATATATTTCTTATTGATTGTACAGAACACCCACATAAACATATAGCTTGTAAGAGAATGATAAAAACAAATTAAAATATTCGAAGTAAATGACTAAAACCAAATGAAAAATAGAATGAAGCTAAAATTTAATCTGTATTTGCAGTAAGCAAAAGGTAAAAAACAATTTAAAAACTTAGAAAGTAGGATATAAAAAGTAGACTACATGCCAAATTTTTAAAAATATTATAAAATCTACTAAAAACAAAAGTTTAAAATATAATAAAACATAAATTGAGCTAAAATATACATTAAATGACCAATAAATGTCCCAACTTGCTCTGTCCTTATGCGCAGAAATAATCTGGCATTGACTTAAGATGACAGAAATGTAAAATTTCTGTACAGTGACTTCCATGGGCTGCAATATATTGTTGTTTTGTGTGGGCCCAGTAATTTTTCAAATTTTTAATTGTATACTTTCAAAGAGTGCAATAATTTCAATATTCAAACTGCATCAATAATAGTATATGTAACAATAAAATTTTAATTGTTCTTTTCTTTTACACTAGATTAAAGCAAATAAGGAAACACACTTGCAATAGCTTTATTTTTCCCAAGTCTCTATTGGCTATTCAGGGTCTTCACTGGTTCTACACAGATTTTTGAAGGTATTTATCTATTTCTGTGAAAATTAACACTGGAATTTTGTAGATTGCTTGAGTAGTATAAGCATTTTAGCAATATTTATTCTTCCAGTCCATGAACACAGTGTATCTTTCCATTTATTTTTATCAACTTAAATTTCTTTTCATCAATATTTTATAGTTTTCAGTATATAGTTTTATAATATATATAGTTTTATAGTTTTCACCTCATTGGTTAAGTTTATTCCTAAGTTTTTTTTTTTTATTATTTTTGTAGCTATGGTATGAGGTTTTTTTCTTGATTTTTGGGGGCAGTTTGTTTTTGGTATAAAAAATGCTACTTATTTTCTTATTTCTGTTTATTGATTTTATATCCTAAAGCTTTACTGAATTCACTTATTCTAACAGTTCATTGTTAGAGTCTAAGGTTTTCTACATGAAAAATCTTGTCACCTGTAATCAGAAACAATGTTGCATCTTTGCATAAAGGAACAAAACTGAAGGCATAATTCCACCTGATCTTAAATCTACTATAAATTTATACTAATCAAGAGCCTGGTGCTGCACAAAAACAGACATAGGTAAATTAAACAAAATGGAAAGCCCGGGAATAAGCCCACAAATTTATGGTTAACCGATATTTGATAAAGATGATAAGAACGCACAATGGGAAAAAGAGTGTTTTCAATAAATGGTTTTGGCGAAATTGGATATCTACATGCAAAAGAAAGAAGGTGGACCCTCACTTCACACCGTATGCAAAAATCAACTCAAAATGGATTCAAGACTTAAACATAAGACCTGAACTCTAAAATTATTAAATAAAAAAAGAAAAGAAAAGAAAAAGGAAAACAAAGAAAAAGCTTGGCATTGGTCTTTACCAAGATTTCTTTGGATATAACCCAAAAGTACAGGCAACAAAATCAAAATATACAAGTAGTATTACATCAAACTAAGATGCTTCTGCAGGGCAAAAGAAACAGTCAGTAGAGTAAAAAGGCAACTGAAGCAATGGGAGAAAATATTTCCCATATTGAATAAGGGAATTTTTAACTTTTCCAATTTTCCAATATTGAATAAGGGAGTTATTATCCAAAATATATAACAAATGTGAACAATTCAGTAGAAAGAAAATAAATAACCTGATTAAAAAGGGGAAAAGATTGAGTAGACATATCTCCAAAGAAGACATATGAATTGCCAACATGTATATTAAAAAAAAAATGCTCAACATCAGTAATCATTAGGAAATGCAAGTTAAAATCATAATAAGATATTGCTTCACACTTGTTAGGAGAGCTGTTATAAAAGAGAAAAATAACAGATATTGCTGAGGATTTGGAGAAGAGGGAATTCTTGTATATTGCTGGTGGGAATGTAAATTGGTACAGTCAGTATGGAAAACAGAATAGTAGCTCCTCAAAAGATTAAAAATACAACTACCATATTATCTAGCAATTCCACTTCTGGGTTTATATTAAAATGAATAAAAATCAATATTTTGCAGCTATTTCTACACTTGGATGTTTATTGTAGCATTATACACAATAACAATAGCCAAGAGATAAAATCAATCCTAAGTGTCTATCAATGGAGAAAGCGGTATATATACACAATGGAATAGTATTCAGTCTTAGAAAAGCAGGGAATTTTGTCATTTATGACAACGTGGATGAACCTGGAGTAGTAGATTATGTTAAGTGAAAAGTATCAGACACAGGAAGATAAATGCTGCATATTTATATATTAAATGTAAAAAAGTCTAACTCATAGAAGCAGAGACTCGAATGATGGTTACCAGGGATTGGGGGATGATGGAGATATGTTGGCTGAATGATACAAAGTTTTAGTTAGATAGAAGGAATAAGTTCTGGAGACTATTGTACAGCAGGGTGACTATAGTTAGTAATAATGTATTGTATAGTTGCAAATTGCTGAGAGTAGATTTCAAATGTTCACATCACATACAGTCAATATGTTAAGTGATAGATATGTTAATTAGTTTGATTTTATCATTCAACAAGGATACATATATTAAAACAGCATGTTGTGCACTGTAAATATATACAATTATCTTTTTCAATTTACCCCATTTTAAAAAATAAAAATAAAAAATGAAACTCTATTAACAGATTGTTTCTCAGGTCAAAATGTCTTTCTCTAGGAATGTGCAGCATTGGTAAATGTACTTGAAAATAAGATGCTTGAGTGTCTTATAATTGGTAGTTCTATAACTACAAGTGTGCCAGCAAGTTTATTCAAATTTAAAATTATTTTTATAATTCTTACTATAGGTGAAAAATGTATACTATATTTCAAATCTGTTTAAAGGAAGGATTTTAGCTGCTTAAGCCTTTTTCAGATATCTCCTTTTACCATGATGATCACACTAAAACTGTACTTCACTTACTCTTCTGATTAACTGAACTTCCCAAAACTTCAGGTCTTAAGCATTTTATCCAAAGGAAATTTTACAAGATTAAAAGATTTCACATAACTGCTTGTTCATTAATAAGGGAGGTCTACAATGTGTGCATCTTATATCTAAATAGAAGTTCAGCTCACATAATTATAAGTTCACTTACTGAAATAATTTTACTCCAGAGAAAATTGCACATTTAAATGAAAGTAGTAATCAAGTATGATCCTTCTATGGGAACAAAAAGGTTTCCTTTTTTTCCAGTATTTGAAAATTTGCACTATATTTATGTCTTCATTTGCTTAGCTCCAAATCTTGGAGTACTTCTGTAACCTTCTCTTTCTTCTAAATATCCTAACCAAGGTATTTGCAATTACAGGCATCTGTATCTTTGATATATGCAAAATGTAAATACTTAACACCATTTCATCCTAAACCAGTCTCATCTCTTATTCGGACTACTTTATACCCTTTAAGTGGGAATGATTTCTCTGCTTTTACACTTGCTCCAAAGAGATTGTTCACACAGTAGCCAAAATGATCTTATTGAAATAGTACAGATCCTGTCACTCCTAATTCAAATTCTTCCAAAGCCTGCTTATATAATTCAAAAAAAAGGAGGTCCCTACTCTCCATACTAATAATGTTCTTCAGAATCCTAAATACTATTTTCAACTACCACTCTGATGTCATCTTCTACCTGTCTCCCTCTGCTTGATTGGCATCAGTTTACACCTTGCTTTGTGGTTTCTTGACCACATCACAAATATCCTCCCCTTCTGACAAAGGGCTGGTTCTGGTCCCTGGATAGCTCATCTCCAAATTCTGCAAGGCATGTCTCCTCACTTCATTTGGGTCTCTGGTCAAATACTCAAATATTAAATGATGACACTTTATAAAACAGCACTGCCAGGTGTCCATTTGTCCACTTTGTTTATCTTACATATAGCTGCTTGCATTCAACATTATGCTTTTATTTATTTTTGTCTATCATCTTCCACTATAATTTTCTTGACATCTTATATTATTTCACAATAAGGTATATTAAAATTTAATTCAAAATAATAATAAATCTTTTTTATCTTGTTAAAATCATCAAATATAAAAATATAATTTAGAAAACATTGACCAATGTTACAAATCATATACATCAATTCAAGTATCCATTATCTTATTCTATTTCATTTTCTTTATTTCACACTTGCTGACCAAAATTTTACATTCTCTTTTTATGAAAATTAGCAAAATGAAAGGCTCAAATTTTTTGATTAAAGCTGATCTTATTTTGAATTCCAAAGTTTATCAGTTGTGAGGGTTAAAACTGAGTGTCAACTTGATTGGCCTGAAGGATGCAAAGTATTGATCCTGACTGTGTCTGTGAGGGTGTTACCAAAGGAGATTAACATTTGAATCAGTGGGCTGAAAACGCAGACCCACTCTTAATCTGGGTAGGCAACATCTACTCAGCTGCCAGTGCAGCTAGAATATAAAGCAGGCAGAAAAACGTCAAAAGACTAGACTGGCCTAGCCTACAATCCTACATCTTTCTCCTGTGCTGGCTCCTTCTTGCCCTCAAACATTGGACTCCAGCTTCTTCAGTTTGGGACTCAAACTGGCTTTCCTTGCTCCTCACCTTGCAGATGGCCTACTGTGGGACCTTGTGATTCTGCAAGTTAATACTTAATAAATAATTAACTCACACTATAAGTAAATAAATATATATATATGTGTGTGTGTGTGTGTGTGTGTGTGTGTGTCCTGTCTCTCTAGAGAACACTAACTAATACAGATTTTCGTACCAGGAGTGGTTCTAGAGGAACAGAATATTAAGGATGGAGTTCTTTCATTGGTTTTGGGGTTTCTGGAATTGGCTGCTTAATACAGTTAGTCCCCAAAATGCTAAGGATGCTACTTTTAGTAGTATGGAGAACACTGATAGTCTTTGGTGTGAACTGTTTAGAGAGTTATGCAAAATAAATGCATTCGACACTCTTGAGTCACCATTCACAAAAGTCAAGGAGTTTAGTGACCCTATACATAATACTCTTTATTTATTTATTTATTTATTTATTTATTTATTTATTTTTGAGATGGAGTCTCGCTCTGTCGCCCAGGCTGGAGTGCAGTGGCCAGATCTCAGCTCACTGCAAGCTCCGCCTCCCGGGTTTACGCCATTCTCCTGCCTCAGCCTCCCAAGTAGCTGGGACTACAGGCGCCCGCCACCTCGCCCGGCTAGTTTTTTTTTTTTTGTACTTTTTAGTAGAGATGGGGTTTCACCGTGTTAGCCAGGATGGTCTCGATCTCCTGACCTCGTGATCCGCCCGTCTCGGCCTCCCAAAGTGCTGGGATTACAGGCTTGAGCCACTGCGCCCGGCCAACATAATACTCTTGACCAATATCTTGAAAAACAGATTTGTGAGGGAAGCACCTGCATCTTTGAAGAGTCCTGTAGTTGCTCTTCTCTATATGTCAGATCTAACAGTAGGAACCGCAGTCACTCAATTACAAAATTTAAATAAAATAGGAATAATTGTGTCCCGAGGTGGCAGGGGCCAAGTGCTGACACTCAACCATCAAAGGCATGGTGGTAATATCTACCATAATGGACAGCAGAGGCAAAGCAGCAGTCAGAATAGTCTGATTTATGTAGAGCTCTGGCACTGGCTAATTAATCACTGTGTTCCTAGAAGTGAAATTGGTAGGAAGCCCACTGCATTCCTGCCTAATTTATATAAGTAAAAAACTTACGGGTCGTATGGACAAAAGACTAATTTGAGCTATGAAAACAGAGAATCATTGTCCCTCAATCAATATCCAGGCTTGAGCCAATTTACAGACCCAGAACCCGTTGAATGAAGGGGAGGCCGAGTCCCTGGAGGAAGGATCCCACTACATTACCAACAATTTATGCTGTTAATTTTTTTCCCATCCTTCCTCAATGAGACCTCTGGCCTTTTACCAGATTAATTGTGCAGTGGGGAAATAAAAATGATCAGACATTTGGGGATGACTGGACACTGGCTTTGAACTGACATTGATTCCAGGGGACTCAAAATGTAATTGTGTTTCTCCAGGTAAAGTAAGGGCTTATGGAGTCCAGGTAATTAATGAAGTTATAGCTCAAGTATGACTTACAGTGGGTTCAGTGGGTCCCTGCAGCCATCCTGCAGTCATTTCCTCAGTGCCAGAATGCACAATTGACATACACATACTCGGCAGCTGGCAGAACCCCCACATTGGCTCCCTAACTGGTAGGGTGAGTCAGGAGAGCCACCCTACTTCCCAGTTTATGGTGGGAAAGGCCAAATGGAAGCCACCAGAGCTGCTCTGACTAAAAAATAAAAGTCAAAAACAATATTACACCATTGCAGAGATTAGTGCCACTAACAAGGACTTGAGAGATGCGGGGGTGATGATTACCACCACCTCCTCATTCAATTCTCCCATTTGGTCTGTGCGAAGACTGATGAATCTTGGAGAATGACAGTGCATTACTATAAGCTTAACCACGTGGTTACTCCCATTGCAGCTGCTGTACCAGATGTGGTTTCATTACTTGAGAAAATTAACACACCTCATGGTACCTGGTATGCAGCCATTGACTTGGAAAATGCCTTTTGTTCCACTCCTGTCCATAAGACCTACCAGAAGCAATTTACCTTCAGATGTCAAGGCCAGCAATAAACTTCTACTGTCCTACCTCATGGGTTTATCAACTCTCTGATTGGTGTCATAGTCTTAATTGGAGAGACCTGGATTGCTTTTGCCTCTGCGAAATATCACTCTGGTCAATTACATTGATGACATTATGCTGATTGGATCCACTGAACAAGAAGTAGCAAACACAGTGGACTCATTCATGAGACATTTGTGAGCCAGAGGACTGGAAATAAATATGACTAAAATTTAGGGAACTTTTACCTCAGTAAAATTTTCAGGGGTCCAGTGGTGTGGGGTTTGTCAAGACATTCCTTCTAAGGTGATGGGTAAGTTGCTGCATTTGACCCCTCCCACAATGAAGAATGAGATCAAATGCCTAGTAGACCTATTTGGATTTTAGAGGCAACACATTCCTCATTTTGGTGTGTTACTCCAGCCCATTTATTGAGTGACCTGAAGGGCTGCCTGTTTTGAGGGATTTCCAAAACAGCAGAAGGCTCTACAACAGTCCAGACTGCTGTGCAAGCTGCTCTGCCACTTAAACCATATGACGCAGCAGATCCAGTGGTGCTTGAGGTGTCACTCGCAGATAGGAATACCATTTGGAGCCTTTGTCAGGCCCCATAGGTGAAACACAGTGGAGGTCTCTAGGATTTTGGAACAAGGTCCCACCATCTACTTCAGATAACTACTTTCCTTTTGAGAGACAGGTCTTGGCCTGCTACTGGACTTTGGTGGAAGCTGAACATTTGACTTTGGGTCATCAAGCCACCATGCAGCCTGAACTTCCTATCAAGAACTGGGTGCTTTCTGACCCATGTAGCCATAAAGTGGGTCATGCACATCAGCATTCCGTCATCAAATGGGAGTGATATACAGGTGATCCGGCTTGAGCAGGTCCTGAAGGCACAAGTAAGCTACATGAGGAAGTGGCTCAAATGCCCATAGCCTCCACTCCTGCCACCCTACCTTTTCTTCCCCAGCCTGTACAGATGGCCTCATGGGGAATTCCCTATGATAAGTGGACAGAAGAAGAGAAGACTAGGGCCTGTTTCCCAGATGGTTCTGCATGATATGCAGGCACCACACAAAAGTGGACAGCTGCAGCACTGCAACTCCTTTCTTGGACATCCCTGAAGTACAGTGGTAAAGGGACAGCTACCCAGTGGGCAGAACCTCAATCAGTGCACCTGAGTGTACACTTCACATAGAAGGAGAAATGGCCAGATGGGCAATTATATATTGATTCATGGGCTGTAGCCAATGGTTTGGCTGCTGGATGGTCAAGGACTTGGAAGAAACATGATTGGAAAATTGGTGGCAAAGAATTTTGCAGAAGAGGTACGTGGATGAACCTCTCTGAGTGGTCAAAACTGTGAGGATATTTGTATCTCATGTGTGTGCTCACCAACAAGTGACCTCAGCAGAAAAAGATTTTAAGAATCAAGTGGATAGTATGATTGATTCTGTTGACAATACTCAGCCCCTATCCCCTGCCACCCCTATCATTGTCCAATCGGCCCATGGTCAAAGTGGTCTGGTGGCAGGGATGAAGGTTATGCATGGGCTTAGCAACATGGACTTCCATTCACCAAGGCTGACTTCGCTATGGCCACTGCTGAATACCCAATTTTCCAGCAGCAGAGGCCAACACTTAGCCCTCAATATGGCACCATTCCTTGGAATGATCAGCCAACCACCTGTTGGCAGGTTGATTATATGGGACCTCTTCCATCATGAAAAGGGCAGAGGTTTATACTCACTGCAATAGACACATGTTCTGGTTGTAGGTTTGCCTATTCTGCATGCAATGCTTCTGCCAAGACTACCATCCATGGACTCACAAATTGCCTTTTCCACCTTCACGGTATTCCATACAGCATTGATGCTGACAGAGGCACTCACTTTGTAGCTAAAGAAGTGCAGCAGTGGGTTCATGCTCATGCTCAGGGAATTCACCGGTCTTACCATGTTCTCCATCATCCTGAGGCAGCTGGATTAATAGAATGGTGGAAGGGCTTAATGAAGTCACAATTACAAGGCCAACTAGGTGTCAATACTTTGCAGTGCTGGGGCAAAGTTCTCCAGAAGGCCATGTATGCTCTGAATCAGCATCCAATATATGGTACTCTTTCTCCCATAGCCAGGATTCACGGATCCAGGAATCAAGGGGTGGAAGTGGAAGTGGCACAACTCACCATCCCACCTAGTGATCCACTACCAAAATTTTTGCTTCCTGTTCCCACGACATTCCATTCTGCTGGCCTAGAGGCCTTAGTTCCAGAGGAAGGAATGCTGCCACCAGGAGACACAGCTACAATTCCATTAAACTGAAAGTAAAGATTGCCACCTGGACACTTTCGGATCCTCCTACATTAAAGTCAACAGGCTAAGAAGGGAGTTACAGTATTGGCTGGGGTGATCAGCCCAGACTATCAAGATGAAATCAATCTACTGCTCCACAATGGAAGTAAGGAATGGTATGCATGGAATACATGAGATCCATTAGGGCATCTCTTAGTATTACTATGCCCTGTGATTAAGGTCAATGGGAAACTACAACAGCCCAATCCAAGCAGGACTACAAATGACCCAGACCCTTCAGAAATGAAGGTTTGGATCACTGCACCAGGCAAAACAAAACAAAACAAAAACACGACCTGCTGAGGTACTTGCTGAAGGCAAAGAGAACACCGAAAGGCAAAGAGGACACCGAATGTGTAGTAGAAAGAAGAAAGTAGTCATCAATACCAGTTTTGACCATGTGGTCACCTGCAGAAACGAGGACTGTAATTGTCATGAATATTTCCTCCTTTTGTTAAAAACATGTTTGTGCATGTATACACTTGTACTAAGAAAATGTCTTCATTTTATTTCCTTTCTCCTTTATCATGGGACGTAAGATTTATTGACTTCCTGTCAGCATTTCATTATTGTTAACTTTATGCAATAGTATTTGGGTTGGGGATTGGTGTATTTCCAGTTGCACGAAGGATGGTTGTATTATGTCAGGTATCATTATTACCACAGTATTGTATTTATTTGAAGATTATTTATAATCTCAAGAGATGTGTATGGTTCAACTTACAATGGGTGAACTTATGTTGGTTAATACTGAGTGTCAACTTGATTGGATTGAAGCATGCAAAATATTGACCCTGGGTATATCTGTGAGGGTGTTGCCAAAGGAGATTAACATTTAATCAGTAGGCTGGGAAAGGCAGATCCACCCTTAATCTGGGTGGGCACCATCTAATCAGCTGCCAAGGAGGCTAGAATATAAAGGAGAAAGAAAAAAAATAAAAAGACTAGACTGGCCTAGCTTCCTGTCCTAAGACTTTCTCCCATGCTTGATGCTTCCTGCCCTGGAACAATAGACTCCAAGTTCTTCAGTTTTGGGACTTAGACTGGCTTTTCTTGCTCCTGAGCTTACAGATGGCCTATTGTGGGACCTTGTGTTCATGTGCATTAATACTTAATAAACTCTTCTGTATACACACACACACACACACACACACACGTATATATATATATGTATCCTATTAGTTCTGTCTCTCTAGAGAACACTGAGTAAAATACATCAGTAAACAGTGGTCTGACCTTGCCCAAGTCACAATTTCAAATTCTCATTTTTGATATGTGAAACTGGGATATTACTATACCCCTAAATTTCTACCTCATAGACTTTTGAATTTTTAGGACTAATTGGTACCATCTATATTATGTTAATCATTTTTTCTGGCACAAAGTCCTAAGAGATGTGGATAATTCCCATTTGGTATTGATACACTAAACAAATATAAATAATTAGTTATGTTTTAAAATGTCAAAATTTTTACTAAAAAAGGAAAAATAGTAGTGGTCTTCCCATAAGAGATTTGAAAAATAAGTGTACTTAGGCTGTCATCTTAATATTAAGCTCCTTATCATTCTTAATATTAGTATCATAACTAATCATGAGTCCTTTTGCATAAGTCTCAAGTAAAGATAGTTGTAATTCCTGGCTGAGAAAACTAAAATATTAAGTAATTCAAACAATCACTTTTGGGAGATATATATATATAGATATATATATATATATTATTTTTAGGTGAATGCCTATAGATATCAAAATAGTGATAAATATTTAAATAATCTGAAAACAGAAATATCACAATTTTAAACATATATGTATATATATGTATTTTTCTTGTCTAGTTTTAACAGTCCTACAAAATTTGAATTAAACAAGTCTTTCTCATTTGTAGCTTGTTACCTTATCTAGTCATTGAAAATTTAACACACTTAAGTACTGTCTGAAATATATGCAAGCTAGTATAAATAATGCATAGTACACATTTTAAAATGGCATTTCACAAGTTATGCCAAAGAGGTGAAAGCACTGATATTTAAAGAGATTGACATTATGATAGTGCCTCTCACCCATAATGACATTAAATATATTTAGAGAATTGTAAAAGTAAGAGTTGTAAAAGTAAGAGAATAGCTCTGTAATTAACTTGAATTGTTTAAGATAGTAATGATGCCTTAGGATAATTACTCACTAAAACCTAGAAATTGGAAGAAAGATTATTTTCTTGAGAATATAATCGATTTTTAAAAGCACAATTTGAATTGTACATACTATAAGAGAGGAGAGAGAAGTAAAAAAAAAAAAAAAAAAAAGCAGATATCAAGTGAATGGAACTGAATATTTTTTCTTCATTTTTAGAAATATGTTGAAGTTTTCATAGAGCTGAAAGAAATCCTCATTATAATGCATTTTTAAATGAAAAATGGAAGCTCTGAACTCACTGCCAAGCTACAACATAGGCATATTGAGCTGTATTTATCTCATGAATGATTCTTGGAATTTTTACATCATTAGCCCTGTGTCTTTTTTTCTTTTTCTTTTTTTTTTTTTTTTTAACATCTGTTCTTTCTATTATTCTACTGCAATATTGAAAACACCACTCAACATGTATCATGTTTCACCAGCTACAAAAGTAATTGTTTTCCTTACATGAAGAAAATGTATGCTTACATATCTGAACATTTTAGAATCAAGAAAGTGCTTCATGGGTCACATTTCTTTTATCACTAAAAGGAATTCTTAACACCAATTTTCATTGACTTTATTAGTAAAAAAATTTTGAATAGTGAATAATCATAAGTATAACTTATTTTATATATAAATGGGGAGAATTGTGTAATACCCTTGCCACTTGTCCCGGTTTGAATCTGAAAATGATGTAAATTTTGTTGTTGATAGGGTTGCTCAGTGTGTGATTATATTTGGAGAAAGCCTTTAAGAGACAAAGTTATCATTTGACATTCTTGAGGATTTTCTTTTCATTCATCCATGTTGCTTGAGAGCAAGAGTAGAAAAAACATCCACATAAGACTTTGAAAACTGGATGTTTTATTATATGACATAATATTTTAGTATTTATGCTAGGATGGAATTTCAGAATCTTAGAAAAATATATAAATACATATATTTTGCTCTCATTCAATGAGGAAACAAACACAATAGATAAAAATGCAGTTTTTTTGTTCTGCAATAGAAGTGAGAAAAGATGAATGACATACCATGTTTATAGCATGAAAAAAATAAATGTTAAAATTTTCTAATGAAATGATGAACCATTCTGCAGAAATTATTTCAAGTTAATAAAGAAAAGTTACTTGTCTGACAGTTATGATTTCATGTTAAAGAATATTTCAGTTTTTAGAACAGAAATGTTTTAAAGTCATATAGTCCATAGACTTGAACAATTAACCGTTTGGGAAAATAAACATAAATAAATGAAAATCCAATATTAAACAATAAGTTTATTATAAAGCTACAAATAAAATATCAGAAAACATATGGGGAAAAGTGGATAAATCTATCTGGAACACTACGTACAATATTTTTAGAGGACATAATTAAGTTGATTCAGGGTTTATTATTTTTTAATCAGATTAATTTTCAAACCTCAATCCCTATTTTCCTATGACTTAACTGTCTTTCTCAAATATGGTGACAATCATTTCTGTATTTTCACATACTACAGCTAATAAAATAAGCTCTCTGTCTCACTGTGTCTTCAATAATATTCTGAAAGGTAGGTCTTGAAACTGTGAAATTGAGATTTAAATAACTTTATCTGTGGATTGCTTCTGGATATTAAAAGGCCATAAAATTAACAGACTTTTAATAAATATATGACTGATATTTATATTAGGATAATATAAGTATAAATATTTTATGTATCTTAATATCTATATGTCTTTATTATAATCTAGTTGATTATTATTAATTACATTGTTAAATACATTTATTGACAACTCATATTATCTTTGGCTTAGAACATATCTCAGATTCATAAGTTTCTGTTTAACAAAGGATAAAATCTACAAATGATCTTGAAACTTGTCACACTCTGATTTTTGTGTATGCCTAAAGGTTCATTATCTGACGTGTTGAATAATTTTATTTGTCTCCATTAACTCAAGATATTCCTATGTAAAATAACTTTAAAAAAGTAACAGGGCTAGTGTGAGTTATTCTCTTGAGTAAGAGAAGGATGTAATCTTGGTAAATTATATTTGTATACTAATGATCATCCTATATATTTATTTAGATTATTAACTTTAGAAAATACATAATGATCTGACTTTCATTTGAATACTTTTATTTCAGATATATTTTGTTTAATAATAATATTTGTAGTTTTAAAACTTACTGCTTATGCTGAAAATGCATTAACAGCACCAATATACACCCAGGTGAATATACATAACTATGTGTGTGTGTAAATATGCATGTACACATATATATGACTGTAAAATCAGTAATTATTAGAGGGTTACTGAGGTAACTAAGATTAGAGGTGACAACATTGAAAAGTAAAATAAACCACAAAATAAATGTTGACATTCCACAGTAGCTTTCTTTCGGGGCTTGCTGGTAGTAAACATGGGGCGAAATTGTGATAATGCATGTTTTGCCCCCAAAACAGTCTGCTTATATATTTGGGTTTCAATCCTTGATCTTACTATTTGGTTTACGTTTGTTTCTCCTTTCTTTTCCTCTTTTCAGCCAATTGTTTGTTTGTTAGTTGTATTTATGTAAACTTTTATTATTGTTTATTTGTTTCTTTGTTTCCTGTCGGTGCTGTAAAAAATTATCACAAATGTCATGGCTTAAAAACAACAGAAATTTATTCTCACAGCTCTGGAGGCCAGAACAGTTTCACATGAGTCAAAACCAAGGTGCCAACAGGACCTTAATCCTTGAAGACCTGTTAAAGAATTTATTTCTTGCCTCTGCCAGTTTCTGGCAACTGTTGACGTTTATTTATATGTGGCTGCATCACTGCAATCTCTGCTTCTGTGAACACATAGCCTCCTCTTGCTTTGTGCATAAAATCTCCCTCTGTCTTCCTCTTATAGAGGCACTTCTAATTGGATTCAGGGCCCACTCCATTGACTCCAGATAATCACTGTATGTCAAGATGCTTAACCACTTACGTAAAGATCCTTTTTCCTTGTAAGGAATAGGTTCAGAGACAGAACCTGATGTCTTTGGGTGGCCATTGCTCGGCCTCCTACAGTTACTCCTGAGACAATAGCATACATGTATGATTTTGCAGACCTTCCTGAGAATTACAATTTCCAAATCATATATAGATCCCTGAACTCTTTAATGCTATATATTTTCTCCCACTTGTTGAGAAACATCCTCTGCTAATCACTATGGAGTAATGGTTGCCTTCCTACCTGTAAGCAGCAAGAACAACCAAGCCAAATCCTGATATAATCCTTTTTTGAGACCTTAATCATTGGGCAACAAAGGACAGTATTACCTGAGAAATTTGGTTGGGGACATGAATCTTACAATTTTCTTTGTTTATTTGGCTGCGGGATAGGGAAAGGAAACTGAGAGTCCAATAGGCTCTTTAAGATGAAGAGATAGAGCTGAGATTTAGAGGAGTGCAAGGCAACTAGAGTTCAAAAGAAAATTTTCTGATTCTGATAGGGGAGGGTTACACTGAGGAAAAAAACCCTAAAAATTTGCAGAGGTGATCCTTCAGGAATTCAGCAGAATCGTATTCAATATATACATGTAAGGAAACTATGCATGGCTGGGAGATGGGGAGAATTCGAATACTGGATTCTCAACCAGGGGATATTCACCACTACTCTCTCCCACCCCGACCAGGTAACTTTTGCAATGTCTGAAAACATTTTTGACTCACACTACTGGGGAAACGTTCCTGGTATCTAGTCTGTGGGGGACAGATATACTGCTAAATATCCTGCAATGTACAGGACTGCCACTCTCCCCACAATAGAATTATCCAAATCAGAATGTCTATAGTACTAAGGTTGAAAAACCACATATTATAGCAGACAGTAGCTCCATTACATAGATAATGCGTACTGTGAACAGGGCCTATTCTCATCAGTTACCTTACAAAAATTCATAATTATGTGCAACTGGAAAGAGAACTACAACGTCTTTCCTGAGTAGGAGGGAATACTCAGAATTGCTGTACACCCACGTAACAAATAATAAGATCAATATCAAGTAGAATAAAATGACTTCCAGGTAACTTAACTGTACATTAGAAGAAGGTCAAGAATTATTTGTAGAAGTATAGAAATATCCAGAACCTGAAAAGGAGTAATACTCAATGTCTGGTATTCAATCAAACATTATGGGGCATCCAAAGAGGCAGAAAAAAAAAAAATGGTTCACAAAGATGAGGGTAATCATTAAATCAAAGCTAAATGAGAAATGAGGCATATGTTACAGTTTTCAAAGAAAGACATTAAAATATGGGTTATTAGTATGTTCAGTTTCAAAGGTTCAAAAAGTAGAAAAATTAAAAATGGCTTATTGATTTCATGAATATTATATTTAATCAGTATGTTAAATTTCAAGAGCTAAAGGTTGTTTTACATAGTCAACATTTAGATTTGTATACATATTTAAACATCTATATGTTCACCTTTCCTTTCTTCATTTTTTATTTTACATTCAGAATCATATTTTATCTTGAAGAATTTCTTAAATTATTTTTATTATAATGACTGATTGGTGTTAAATTTAGTTTTAATTTATTTGAAAATTATTTCTTTCAATTTCACTTTTGAAGAATTTTTTTGTTGTTGAGCATAGAATTCCAGCATTCAGCAGTTAATGAGGTTATTCACTGTTTTCTGGCCTTCCATATTTCTATTGACAATTCGGTTATAACACATAATTCTATCTTTCCATATATATATCTATCTGTAGCATAGGAAGTATTCATATATTTGCACTGATAAATGTATTTAAAATATATGCATTTATATGTACATACATTTAAATCTATTAATCAGTACATATCTATGAATAGTTGCTATACTAGAGAAAAATTGCCTACATATGTGCAAAACTCAGATTTGGTCTATAGACATATGTTATATGCCTATATAAGTACAAAACACAGATCCAATTCATTCTTTCATTAAAGAAAACTGGCATTTCTTAGCAGCAACTTTTATTATACCAAGACTTGGTAGTTTTGAAGTTCATACTTGCGTTTATCTTTGGTTAAGGAAAATTCGGGGTATAATTTACTTCCCCAGCCATTTCTGCAAGTCTAAAAGCTAGAGTCTGGATTATCACATTGTTCTGGCTGGACTTCTGTCTACATATCCACTCCAAGAGCTAGGGAGAGACTCCATATTGTTTGTCATTTTACTAGTAATTCTTTAGGGAAAGACGTCAATAATTTTCATATTTTTAATTTTCCCTAGTTGACTCAATGCTGACTATATTTGGAAGCAGACAGACAGGAAGTGAAGGCAGGCAGAAAGTGAATGAAGAGTGAAAGAATAAAATGCCTGAAGGTCACACCCTAAGGAACTTCAGCATTCATTTATGGTACGAGATTATAGTTCAACAATGGATGCAACTTAGAATAAAGTGGTAAAGTTGAGAAATACTTGTGGCCTATACAGTGAAGAACTAAATGCAAAGAGCATTTTAAAAATCAGAGGTTGGTCAAACATTTGGAAGGCTGCTAAAGAGGTCAAGAAAAGTGAAAAATTTGATTTGAGTGACCAGAGCAAAGTAATTTTCAGTGGAGTGGTGAAGAAAAAAGTCAAAAAGAAGAAAAGTAATTTCAAAAAGAGGTGGGGGTGAGGAAGAAATGTAGCTATTCACTCAGTAGTTATTTATTTATTTAGGATAAACTAAGATTATGTGCAAAAACATGTTTCTTTGAAAACTTAACTAAGGGAGTTGGATGTGCTGGCTTATGCCTATAATCCCAGTACTTTGGGAGGCTGAGGGAGGAGGATTACTTGAGGTCAGGAGTTCAGGACCAGCCTGGCCAATATGGTGAAACCCCATCTCTAGTAAAAATATAAAAATTAGCCAGACATTGTGGCAGCTACTCAGGAGGCTGAGGCAGGAGAATAGCTTGAACAACCCAGGAGGCAGAGGTTGCAGTGAGTTGAGATTGCACTACCACAGCACTCCAGCCTGGGCAACACAGCAAGATCCCATCTCAAAAAAAAAAAAAAAACAAAGAAAGAAAGAAAACAACTTTCTAAACTAAAATGCATGTATTGTTTCAAATGTTCTTTCTACTTAAAAATATTTTATATCATTTGCCTGAATCTTCTCATATGTACTAATAGCATAGAGTGTTATGATAAAAATTGTTATTTAGCATAACAGTTGTAGGTACTAATGAAATATGATGGCATATCATACTGAAAATTGCCCATTATAATTTACTTTAAAATATGTGGAGTTCTGTTTTACATGCTTCGTGTGTTTCCAGAAGTAGCCATCAATTTTGTTTACTACCTAACATTTCATTAAAAGCAAAGGGAAAATCACCCTTGTATTCTAAAAACGAGCCAAGGAAATATGATCCAGAATGACGGAGAATATGCTGAAAGTATGATTAAAAATGATGATAAAATACAATAAAAGTACAAATAAGATAAAAGTAAATAGCAAAGACGGAAAAAGAGAGCCAAAAAATTTAATTTATAACATTGTGTCAAACTTTTCTTTAAAAGGTAACTTTGCAGTAGCTTGGATTTCAAGAAAGTTAATATGAAGAATTAAAGGTAAAAATGTAGTCTACTAAATATCTTTAAATGAAACTCTGCAGTAGCTTGGATTTGAAGAAAATTAATATGAAGAATTCAAAATAAAAATGTAGTCTACTAAGTACAGGTTAAAATGGAGACTAAAGCATACTCACTCATGTATTTTTAAATATAACAATTTGAAATGCATATTCATATGAACTAATTCATCCGACTCCAATCACATCTTATTTTAGTTCACAAGCACTGGCAATTTTTGCCTTTATTATGAGGAAAGAACAATCACATTAGAAAGCCTTGTCATTCTCCCAGTAATGAGTTCAATATGACATTTTGGAAAATGCTTTGCTGTGACTAGAATAGCAATGTTGATTTTATATTTTGAAAAGATGCTTCAAAACACAGACAGTGAGAACAATTTCATATAGGGATTTATTTTTTTCCCATTTCAATTTGAATGTGAGTTAAATTCTAAATTATAGTAATTGTGTACTGTTTTCATGTTACTATGAAGTTTCAAATTGTGGGCTAAGTCTTTTTCTGGAAGCAGAATTTCATCAATAGAAAATGATTTTAAAAACTGCTATTACTGATTTTTAGTACAAGATATTTGATTTACATCCATGGAAAATACCAGTTATCATGTGTTAAATCAGAAGTATTTAAATGAACACAATTCTCATAGTTCAGTCATAGTGAGGAAAAGAAAATTTCTTATTAGTTCCACCTTTTAAAGCTGCTGTATCTAGTTTTAGAGTTGAAAGGTGTGTGAATGTATACTTACTTAAGGACACTTTGCAGAAAACAAAGAGAAGCCTATTCTAACACAGCTTATTTCTGATTAGCATCATTCATCTGTATTTTCCATCCCATAGTTCTTTGTTGAAACTGTCACGTCACAAAACCAAATGACCCTAGGTAATGTCAAATAAAAAAATAACACTAGACAAAATTAAATAGATAAGGAAAACTTTATTCAAGGCAGTGAGAAAGAAGATGACACAGTCTGAAGTTAACTCAGCTAAAACAAAGGGCAGAATTTTTAAAAGCAGAGTTGGGAAGATCTTAGGCCATCTCTGCCTGCTAATTGCACTTACCCAGAAGAAAAGCAAGCTCTGTCCTGCCTTCCCGACAGAAGCAAGGTAGCCACTGAAGTTGTGCAGAGACTAGGGGATGGGGTGCTATCTTTCTTGATGATTTCATTTCAAAGAAACGGTCCTCAGGACCTGGTGGAAAACAGTCTTGGCTTATAAAACTGGCAAAAGAGACTTTTTGAAAAATTTAGAGCTCAATGGGTCGGAGAAAGAATGTACGGTCATTTTTTTTTTTTTTTTTTTTTTTTTTTTTTTTTTTTTTTTTTTACTTAAATGCTTCAGGAAAAGGGAGAGAAAGGGTGTCTACAGTTAGGATATATGGATTCTGTAAGGGCTGGAGTGAGAGGAAGATCAAGGGCCAAGTCTGGCTGAAGTCTAGTAAAGCTGAGGGAAATGTTAAGGCCATCTTCGTCAGTATTTATTTTTAAGTATGGACAATCTAGAATTACTCATTCCTGTTTTAGAAATACATGGGTTTTCTATAATGTGATGATTAACTTCAGAGTTCAATTTAAAAAAGTAACAAATGATATAAAAATTATTTTTATTAAAATGCAAAAGGAGGCATACATTGTGGTAAGGGGCATAGGCTGAAAATAGCAAACTAATTAGGTGCTCAGCAAAAACGTTTGTATTCTCAAGCCTCCTTTTCAATTAGGTTGAGATCATGTACCTGGACCTCGATTCTCATCAATGGAATGGGTGTCTAGTTTAACATGCCATGAACTGACTTCTTTAACATGACAAATAATTCAGTTGATCCTTAATTCTAATATTCAGTACTAGGTGCTATAATTATTTACATTTAAAGTAAGTTTCCATATTGAAAACTTATAAATAAAAATAGGAAATTATACTAAAACTACTTCAAACATTCCTGAACCATCTGAGCAAAGCTACGGATATGATTATAATAAACTGGGTAAAATTTAAAAATATTTAATTGATACCTTTGTTTGAATTTCTTTCATTTACTTTTATTAATATGTTACAAATCACATCTAGAATATTATGTTTTTCTAAGAACAGTTAAAAGAAAGAGGTTTGCACTATGGCTTTCACTAACAATTCATAACCGCTGACTTTCTGTGGTACAAAATGCCCCAGGACATGTATTTTCCTATTCCATTTATTCAACCATTTGTTAAGATGAGACTATTTAATTCTTCTCTTTTTCTCCTACAGTATTCAGTAACTTCACTCACTGAGAAACTTGAAGCAATTAAAAAAGAACTTCTATATGCTCCCACTGTTCATATATTAAACATTTTTATCCATATGTTTTAGCCTGTTTTTCTTCAGATTTACATGAATTTCCCTCATTCCATTTAATTTCAGTCCCCCTTCTTATGCACTAGATGTCATGACTTATTTTTCATTACAGACATTGTTCTAGAAATTTTCCCTTCTCTTGACACATTTCAAAATGTTCCTCACTCTACTAAAAGATTGTCATCAGCATACACTCACACATACATGCTCACACACACATATATGCACCCCATAACCTTAACAAAAGTATTTTGTAAATTACAAATGGTCTCCACTTTGCTAAACGTAATTGTCATTTAAATGTATTCATATTACTTGATATATCATAGGAATTCGATACATTCTCATTTGGCCTTTAGGATATCATAGTCATCTAATTTACCTCCAACTAAATTTTCCAAACATTTCTTTACATTTTCTTTTGGCAAATCTTCCTCTCCTTCCCCACCTCCCACTGCCCTGGTACTCAATCTCTGAAAATGGTCTCTCTTCTTCTTTCTTCTACATTGTGATTCTACATGGACTTCCTTGTAGATCTCATGCATTATCAAATCTTTAAATAAAATATGTATCTTTACTCCTTCCAAATTTATATCTGCACTCTAAATATGTGCCTTGAATGTCAATTATATATATTCAAGCTAAGTGTCATCACTACATAGCACTTGTAGCAGACATCTAGACATTTTCATGTCCTAAATTTAATTCCTTAATTTCCAGAGAAAACTTGTTCAGGACACATACTTTCTTTTTACCAATCAACTAATGGTAAGTTCATCCTTACATTTACTCAGGCAAAATGCCTTGGAGTTATCCTTGCCTCTTTTCTCTCTCTACTTCACCTGACATTCGGTCCATAAGGAGTTCTCATTGAGTTTACATTTAAATATATACATAAGCTAACTACTTCTCACTATCTTCATTGTTTCATTGTGTTTCAAGCCACCATCAATTTTTGTACAGATTCCTGCAAGAGACTCAAAACTTGTCTCCATGTTTCCACCTCTGCTCATTTATATTCATTTTCAACACAAACTACACCCAGAGTCATTTTTCAAAGCTAAAACACAATCTTACGATTTCTGTAATCAAAAATTCTAATGATTCCCTATTTCTCTCAGTTAAAACCTATAGTTCTCATAGTGAACACATTTTGCACCAACTGTGCTCTCTGCCTGGGATTGCCTTTCCCTGGATACATGCATTGCTACCTTGATCACTGTCTTCATGTTTTTATTTAAGTATCTGCTGTTTGACTGGACTTATTTCAAATATCCCTGCTTAAATTATACTTACCTTGAACCCCTGATCTTCACTATCTTGAGTTTTTATACTTTCTAACATACAACATACTCTAAATATTATTGTGTTTAACAGTAATTATCTAAATTCTCCCAATAGAGTGCTAATTCTCTAGAGGCAGAAACATTTGTTGTTGTTTTGCCTCACTCACGGATAATTCCGTAGATCTAGAGTGTTTTAAATATTATTTGAACAGCTTTCCTCCCTTGTTGCTTGCTTAGTGTGGATCCCAACATTTAAGGACACTGGTTGGACTCATCGCCTAAATGTACCCACCTCTTAGATAAATGAGAAGCAAGTTTATGACCAATATTAGCCAATTGGTAACAGGCTACATCATTGATTGGACTCTTGAAAAGAAAGCTTATTGGTAGATGGAGCTGAAAAGATGCGAGGGTGGGAACTGCTGTGATTACTTAGCAAACATAACATGACATTCTGGGGAGAACAACGGCATCTTTGGGGACCAACAAGAAGATGAAAAGGGGGAGCATGTGCTGACACAGATGTGTACCACTTCCCAGTGATCTATGAGGGATTGAAAAAATAGACATCAGTGGAGCAAAAAGCATTATATTTTGACTTGAAATAAACCTTTGATTTATATTTTAGGTTTTATTTTTCTTTGTAGTGGTCAGTTATATGTACTTATATTTTTATTTTCAATACTTTGGATAAAGTATAACTGGTATGGAAATATGCTTCCTCTAAATTACTTTTACATCTTCAAATTTTTCTTTAATATGTTGTCCAAACATTACATTGAAATATGAAAATAAAATATCACTGCCCAGCGCGGTGGCTCATGCCTGTAATTCTAGCATTTTAGAAGGCTGAAGTGGGCTGAATGCTTGAAGTCAGGAGTTCGAGACCAGTCTGTTCAACATGGTGAAACCCTGCCTCTTCTAAAAATACCAAAATTAGCCAAGCATGGTGGTATGCACCTGTAGTCCTAGCTACTCCAGTAGCTGAGGCAGGAAAATCTCTTGAGCCCAGGAGGCAGAGGTTGCAGTGAACAGAGATCGCACCATTGCACTCCATCCTGGGAGATAGAGATTTACTCTGTTTGAAAAAAAAAAGAAGAAAGAACAGAAAGAAAAAATTAAAAATCACTTACATTTGCTATCATTACCGTCTACTATAAAATTTGAGGAACAACAAAAAATGAAAAGGTGATATGCTCCATATATTTAAAATTTTTTCATTTAAATTGATATCATTAGCTTTATGAAAAGCTTAGTTTATTGTCTTACATTATGAACTCCATTACAAACGGGCACTGTTCCAAACTATTATTCTGCAGGACACTAACTAGGTGTCTGGCGTCAGAAAATGGATTATTACTCATGTTGTAGTATTGTCATGAGGATTGAAGGATGAGTAAATGCTGGCTATGTGTAAAAGAAAAGAAGAAATATTAAACCTCTATTTGTTGTTATGTCTGCATTAAATCAATTCAAAGGATAATTTTGTGTGTGTGTTTAATCATGCCCTTTGATAATGTATTAGCATGTTTGTGTGGATATTTGATACTTCAGAGAATTCTAAAAAATATGTACTGTATTATTTTCATATTGATCTATTCATTAGTCAAAACTACTGAGTTATTATTGTCCAAGGTAGTGCAACACAAGTAGTAACCATTTTTTTTTCTCTATAATATTGGATGAAGCCATGCTAACAGAGAAATAATTGAAATTTATGTGTGGAGTTTTCTTTCAAATAAGATGAGTTTAATGATAATTTGGTTGTGTTTGCTGACATAATTATCCATATTGCTTTAAAAACCTTAAAATAATTAGTATTTAATACTTACACACCCTGCGATAAAACTATAACAGACTCACCTTAAATGTATTATCTTTTTAATTGCTTTTGGCTACTAAATTATATGAGAATCTATCTTCCATGTCAGCAGAATTACAAATTCTCCAGTATTTCATTGGATGGAATTTGGGATTTTTTTTTAATTTCTGAAAATGGATGTTCGAGTCAATACACACAGGGTATACACATTTGCATGCTTTATAACAATTCTAGCAACCTCGTAAAAAGTGCAAATTATTTCTAAATTTCTGGGAATAACTGTGATTTATATATTAAACATAGTAGGATAATATAAATATATAAGTCAAGTAGTAAAGGAAACAAAGAGAGTTTGATAAATGATATGTTATATAAAACAGAAAAGATTTTAGTAAAACTATATGGAAATTAAAAAATATATAAACTTAAGTATAATACTTAAGAAATGTTTTTTGCTCAATCATTAAAGTATGCAGTAGTTCCTAAGCTGTCATACATTTCACCCACAAATTTTTAAAATGTAATATATAGTTCAAAACTGTGTAAATAATATTAAATATAGAATAAGAAGAATAAAAATATAGTGAAAGTATTTTTAAAAATGCATGCGAATCTCCAAATTTAAGACTGAAATTTCCTCTGACTAAAATATTTGGGAAATAGATTGATAAATGGAATACTGGAGCTTTAATTCTTTCATAATGTTTGCTTCTTTTTAAATCTTTAATTTTCATTGATACATAGTATTTGTACATATTTATGGGGTAAATATGATATTTTAATACAGGCATACAATGTGTAATGATCAATCAAGATAATTGAGATATCTATTACCTTAAATATTTGTCATTTCCTTGTGTTAAAACATCCTGATTACCCTCTTACAGATCTTCTGAAATATACAATAAATTATTGTTAATTATAGTTGCCTTACTGTGCTCCCAAACACTAGATCTTATGTCTTCTACCTAACCAAATTTTTGTACCCATTAAGCATGCCAATTTACTCCCTCTCCCTTGCTATCTTCCCAGCCTCTGGTAACCATCATCCTATTTTCTCTCTTCTTAAGATCTAATTTTTGAGCTCCCACGTGTAAGTGAGAATATGCAATATTTGTATTTCTGTGCCTGGCTTATTCACTTAACGTTCTCCAGTGCCATCCATGTTGTTTCAAACAACAGAACTTTATTCTTTTATAAGGTTAATATTAGACTGTGTATATGTACTATATTCTTTTTATGCATCTGTTGATGGACACTTAGGTTAATTACATATCTTGGCTATTGTCAAGAGAACTGCAATAAACGTGGGAGTACAGATATCTCTTTAATGTACTGACATCCTTTCTTTTGTATATATACCCAGCAGTGGGATCACTGGATCTGAAAAAGATCTGAAATAGTTTTTATGATTTTATATAGCTGAGGAATTGATACATGATTTCTCCTTATATTTTCATTGCATTTTTTGATTGATGAGAAATAGCAAATTTTTTCTTAAATAACATACACTAACAAGGGGTCTGTTAAAATTATTTTATCTTCAGATTTGGTGTGGAAAATAATAGAGCAGGTATTCATTTTTCTTCATAAAACTGATATGACATTTCTCATTTTGGAAAAGCAGAAAAAAGGTCAGACCAATATATTATGTTCAAGAAGTAATTTTTGAATGCAAATACATCAAGAATTTCACAATATTCTTACTCTTCCAACTAAATAAACCTATTTGCTGAAATATGCCAGATAAGTTCATTCAGTATTAATCCAATCCTTAAAACTGAGTCTGAGAAATAAAAGTGAATGAGAGATGATTTCTTCATTATTAAATTACATTTTCAAAATAAATTGATGATTGTTAATAAATATTTAAAATTTGAGTGCAATTTTCTCAATCAATGTTCCAAAACCATCACTATATTAATCTCATGAAAGGATAAGAAATTCTATAATTTTATATTTTTCTGTGTGCGTGTGTGCGTGTGTGTGTGTTTTCTGTATCTATTCTATAATGTTTCAGAGGTAACAAAATTTTTCATCTACAAGGTTATATAATTCCTTTGGGCTTATGTTGAAGAGAATATATTTGGACTGTCTTAGAGTATGCTACATGAAAGAAAAAGTTAGAAGAAGCAAAACTGCAGTTTCATAACCTGTAGCATTTTTTTTTCTTTAAAAGATAGGAAACTTTTTCAAACACTCTTTAAATCAAAGAAATGTTTAGTGTGCATGGCTACAGAAACCATTTATTACCAAAGTTAAACGTCCAAAGTGAGCTAAAATGACAGTTCAAAACCCTGTCAACTTAATAAACTTCAAAGTCTCTTGGAAGCAAAGAACCTTCGATAACACTTTCCAGATGATCTTCTTTAATAGGACATTTACATACACATTCTAATTCCAGATGCATTTAAATTTGCTCTTAAAATATGAACCCTCTCCTTTGAAAGGTGATGTGTATACATAAAAATCAATTTTTCTTTTCCCAATTAATTTTATTAAAGCCTGATTTGAGGCAGCATTACTGACTGACTTGTCTTAAATGCACCATACTTAAATTAAATGGGAAAACCATTACTAATCAGGTTCAAATTGCATCTCTCTAAGAATAAGATTGCTTAGTTATAATTTCAAAACAGTCCCATTTGCAGATGGTGTCCTTAACTGTTCTCCATCTACTTCTAATTTTATCTTTTTCTCAGTGTCCCATGCTTTCATTTACCTAGAATTTCCTATACAACTTTTCTAATTTCATAAAGACACGTCGGATAATGACATGGATTTCCAGGTAATCTACATATAATTTACAAAAATAGAGAAAATTTTACTCAATTTTTCTAATGCATAGTGCCTAATTTCTTGCCTTTAATTGTATTAACTAATGCATTTAATTCAATGATAGAAAAGGAAATGGGCACCTGTGACTTAATAAGATTATCTCTAATATTTTTCTAATAAATAGTATTAAAGTTTTTGGCCTTAAGTATGAATATTTTAATATTTTTAAATTAAACTTCAATTTCTAATTTACTGAGTGATTTTCAACAGAAATAAGTGTTGAATTTTGAGTCCTTTGCAAATTCAGCAAGGCTAATCATGTGATCTTCTTTCTCAATCTTATTAATATGGTATCGATATTAATTGATTTCCGAATATTGAATCATCTGCATGTTTAGAATAAATTACACTTGGCAAAGATGCATAATTTTATGTGATATTGCAGTCTGTTGGCTAATATATATTTCAGGTATTATATGCCTATCTATAAGTAAGTTTATGCTATAGTTTTTCTGATCAAAGTTTATAACCTCTGAATATCTATAAATATACTACACTTACTGCATATAAAGTATTTGGAACATTTTAAGTATCATTATGCCTCTGGTCTTTTAAATTGTGTTGCACCTGTGATCTTTTTCTGGAATAGAAGTTTGGGGGAGTTTATCATCTACAGATGAAAACTATGAAAATAAAACCTAGAGTGAAAAGATAATCAACCTGACCCAGACATAACTCATATGCTAGAATTAGCAAGCAATAATATTACAATAATTATTGTTAACATTACATTTTATATGTCAAGAAGACACAAGAAATACTAAGCATGTTAGTAAAAATGTGGAAGCAATAACAAAGCCCCAAAACAAACTTCTAGAGACGGAAATCACAATATCTAAGATAAAAAACATACACTGCCTAGAATTAACAAAAGATTAACAATTACAGAAAAAAAAATAGAAACTTGAAAACATAGAATTAGAAACAATACAAAATAAAACACAAAAGAAAAATAAAATCCAAAAAATAAACAAACAGCATCGGTGAGCTGTGTTACTTCAAGTAACCTCATGTAGATCAAACTGGAGTTCCTTAAGGAGAAGAAAGAAATGGGATTAAAGGAAAAACATGTTTAAGTAAATATGGATGAAAACTTTATAAATTTGATAAAAATAATAAACTTATAAAGAAGCTATTACCAAAAAATATATAGAAAACATGTAAAAAACTACATTAAGCCACAGTGTAATAAAATAGCTTACAACCAATGGTAACGAGAAACTCGTAAAAGGAGCCAAGACACAGACACACACACACACACACACACACACACACACACAACATTACACATACAGTAACAGAAAACAATGTAAGTCAGAAATAAAGGAAGGCAACATCTTTCCAATACTGAAAGGAAAGCAAACAAATAAACCTGCCAACTTAGAGCTGTATTTTTAGTAAAAACACTCTTCAAAAATAAAGGAAAAATAAAGACTTATTTTCAGACATACGACAGCTGAAATAATCACCCATTCACCTGTATCAGGAAAAAATACTGAATAAAAATCCTCAAACAGAAAGAAAACTATGACATCTGGAATAAAAAACACTGGAAACAGTGAACGTGGCGAAATATAAAATACTTTGTGTTTTATAAATCTCTATACATGATAATGGACTCATTAAATATAAAAAAAAAATATTTTGTGATATTTCTAATATAGAGAAAGATAAAGTTTCTTATAAGCATGAAAGCCAGACAATGACAAAATGTACTATATTGTGTACAATATTCTTATAATATGTGTGATATGATATCATATTACTCAAATACAGGTTATGATAAATTAAAGGGCTATGATATATTATACAACCACTAAAATAACAAAACAAAGAATCACAGGCAATAGCAACAAAGATGGAAAGATAAAAAAAAAAATAGAATTGGCAAAATTATTCGTAACCAAGTAGAAAAAAGCATGAAAACAATGAAGAGGTGAGATGAATAGAAAACAAATATCATACTCATAGATTTAAACGCAAGCATATCAAAATGACATAAAATATAAACTCCAGTTTAAAGGAAAAGATGGTAATAATAATTTTACAAATACATTAATTGACCTGAATTTCAATTGGAAAAGCATCGCATTTCTAAGGAATACTGCCAGTGGGCAGAATCTGCTGCTGCATATTGAGCAGTTTTCCAAAGAAGGCAGTCATCGTTTCCCAAGATAATTTCAGTGATTGGAATGCACTGAGTCCAAGGCAAAAAGTAAAGAGAAATATGTGAGGAAACTAATCAAATGAGCAAACGAAATACCAAAGCACTTAGAATGATGTCTGTCACATAAAAGGAAGTGACATAGTTGTTGAAGAAAATGCATTTCCTCAAGATCAGTGTGACTAAAATGGCAGAAAAATACACTTGAAATTGTTTGGTTCTTTTCTCATAGCTATTTTAACGTTGGCAAAATAAACTCAATGGTGCCTTTTGTTAATAAACACTTTTTAGGGAGGTATGCAGCCTAGGTGTACTTTGAGATGTACTTCTATTTAATGAGGTAGTGAGATAGAGAAAGCACATCAGTGTTGTAGTGGTTTTAAAATAATATTTTCTTTCCAACTTTTATGATAGGTTTTACACTTCAGTAATATGTGAGCTTCCAAAAAGTTCCAGGAACCTTTATTTAGGATATTATGTGGGATATTGAGATAAATGACCAGTTTTTGAGGCATACATATGATTTCTTTCTGTTGATATTGAGTTGTGAGGTCAGCTTCATGGGAGTAATGCATCAATTTTTGCCAAGAAATCCTTAAAGAAGTAAATCATCTTTGGCAGCAAAGATTTAAAAGCCATCACTAAACTCTAGTGTTGTGGCAAGATACTGCTAAATGGTGAGCTAATTGACAAGGATTTCTATAGCAGCTTCAGCTGAGTCAGTGTGATTTTTGGCACTTCCGGAAAGAGTAAGGCGTGAAAGAAATAATCTTTGGAACAAACTAAAAGTATCGAAATTTTGCTGTCCAAATTCTTGAAATTGGTACTAGCTTCTTCCTGCCTATGTGCCTTTATTCTCATTATTTTTTATGTCTGCCACTCCCCTAAAATCTTTTTGTGGTTTATTCCTTTATTCCATGTTTATTCCTACATGACTCTTTTCAAATTATCATCTCAGAAACACCTTGTGAACTCCAATTAACATTTCATGACTTACTCTGCTTTGTTTTTAATCATAGTCATTATCACTACTGGAATTTTGTTATGTTTTTTCCAATGGTATGTTGGTATATGATTCACTAGATCAAAAGCTTTATGAATATAAGAAAATTATCTTTCAATGACATATTTCCACTCTCCTATAAAGCTTCATATTCCATAATTAACAATAACAGTACTTTCTCCAATTTAGTTATTGAGAAAGTTCTTAGAATTTAACTTTTGTTTCCATTGATTTTGGTCTTGTCACAAAGGAGCTCTAAAGCCAGGCATGAATAATTAAGCCAGTGCAATGGAACTTGGATTGTCCTTAATAACAAGTCATCAGAATTTGGAGATTCCGTATGTGTGTAAAAAATAAAAAATGCTTTCATTATAATATATATTAGTAAGATATGGAAATAGTAGGAAGGGAAATCTGTTAAATTCTGATTTGTTTTTTCTCACAGTATGTCTGTTTCCTAGTTATTCTAATATAAAATCTTGATGCTTTATAACGTACCCTCATCGGTACCATCTTATTGTCATTTGTTATCCTTTACTGTGTAAGGGAGACTACTACACTGTTGACATTGGAGGACACCAGTGAGTTATATATACTTCCTGGTGCTTATTCTATGCTATAGTCCCTTCCTAATAAATGTGTGTGTGGTGTGAGATTTTCTGTATCCAATCAAATTCAGCAGAGATAACACTATATGTCTTCCAGTTCTAAGCCTTTAGAATCCTGGCAGCTTCTGCTGTCGGGTTTTTGGTAATGTAAGCATGCACGCAGGAAGTCTATCTACCCAGCTACAGGGACCGAGTAGAGAAATGTGGTGGCAAAGGCTTCGGAGAAGGAGGGATGCTGTGACTACCTGAAGAGAAAAAGGGGTGACTAGTATGAAGTATCTCAGGCTGCAGTAACAGATTACCACAAACTGGGTAGCTTAAAACAACAGAAATGTATTACCTCACAGTTTTGGAGGCTAGAAGTCCCAATCAGGTGTCAGCTGGGCTTGTTCCTTGTGGAAGCTGAAGGCAGAATCTGTTCCATGCCTCTCTTCTAGCTTATGGTGGTTACCAGCGATCTTTGGCATTATGTATAACACTCCAAACTCTGCCTCAGTCTTCAGTGGTGTTCTTCCCTTTGTGTCTCTTGTCCCTACGTAGAAATCTCTCTCTTTCTCTTAAAAAGATACCACTTATTGAATTTCCTCCCCCGCCCCAGTCCAGGATGCCCTCATCCTCTCTAGGTACATCTTCAAGGACTCTATTCACAAACAAGCTCACATTCTGAGGTTGTAAGTGAACATGCATTGATAGGAATACTATTTAACACAGTACACCAGTCACCCAGTACACTGATTTCAGTCTTCCCCTTCCAGCTGAAAGAAGCAACACCATAACGGTAGCCCAGCTAATCTCAATCCATACTAAAGCATAATGATAGAAAATAAAAATGGTTATTGGACTACACCTCTATTGGTTGCAGTTTTTTGCTATGCATCAGATTCTTGAGTAACACTATTGAGTAAAATACAGCAGGTTCTTGAGGAACATAATTTCGTTTAAGGTTGTTTCATTGTAACGTTAATTTAAAAAAAATCAGTTTCTGGCTGGGGCCACAGTCTATGTGGAGTTTTCTTGTTCTATGTCTGCATGGGTTTTCTCTGTTTACTCGGGTTTCCGAGTAAAACTGGCCAGGGGTGATTCCCAACTGGCATCCTGAGTCGCCTGAGATGGGCTCTGGCCACCTGAAACCCTGGACCACAATATTTCAGTCAATAATTCAGCTTACTTATTTATTATTTATTTATTTATTTATTTATTTATTTTTGAGACAGAGTCTTGCTCTGTCGCCCAGGCTGGAGTGCAGTAGCACAATCTTGGCTCACTGCAAGCTCCACCTCCCGAGTTCTCACCATTCTTCTGCCTCAGTGTCCTGAGTTGCTGGGACTACAGGCGCCCGCCACCATGCCAGACTAATTTTTTTTGTATTTTTAGTAGAGATGGGGTTTCACTGTGTTAGCCAGGATGGTCTCGATCTCCTGACCTCGTGATCCGCCCGCCTCAGCCTCCCAAAGTGCTGGGATAACAGATGTGAGCCACCGCGCCCGGCCCAGCTTGCTCTTTTTAATCTTTTAAAATGTATGTACAGCTTTCATTTATTTTAATATTAGAAAAGATTTCGCCTTTACTTAGAAGTTTTGTGATGTTTTCGTGATTAGAAATATGCCCTGGGACATTACCTCTTCTTTAAATCATTTAGCCTATGACAAAATTGGTTTTGTTAAAAGTCATTTCACACCAAATTGAAGTTAAAGTTAGACTTCACTTGAAGTCTTTAACTTGATATTACCAGTCAATGACATTAAATGAGGATTTACTGTAATAGCAAAACTGGTTACTATTTCTCTACTCAATCCCTTATGGACTCATCTTGAGAGTTTATAAATATATGAATACATAAATAAACAAATGACAAAGTGAAAGAATGAACAAGGTCCCAGTATTTAACCTAAATATGTTGACTGTCTAGCAAAGATATTCTAAACAAAAGCACCACAGAGAAGCACTATTGAAAACAGAGGTTAACACAACCAGAGTTACTATTGTTCATGCTGGTCAATACAAGCCAATTTGTAAAGTCATCTGTTTGTGCTAGCTACATTTACTATTAAGGATTACAGTCAATTTTATATGTCCTTTTAAAAAAAGACGATATTGTTAGTCAATTTGAACTTTTACTTATCATTCCACTCTGCCAATATTAGCTAGTGTTTATTTAATGTTGTTTTATAAAATGATGTATGACAATGCATCTTATTTACTTACAGTCATAACACTTAAATCAACAGTTTCAATTTTCCCTTTTATATATGAATATAAATTTCAAATAACTCTTCCCTGCCTCACCCTCCTGAAGCATTTTTGTACATGATAACTTCACATAAGTAATCTTTTCTTCAGTTTTCTTTGGTATGGGAGAGAGAATTCTTCATAAATTGTTTGTTTCAGCCACATGCCTGTAATTGTTTATTTATTTTGTTAACATTCTTTCTTTCTTTTAAAAATGTATTGAAGAGATTACCTTTTCCCTGGTGTATGTCCTTTGTACTTTTGTCAAAATCATGTCTCTGTGATTGGATGGATTTATTTATGTGTTCTCTGTGCTTTTCTGTGTGTCTGTTTTTATGCCGGCACCATGATATTTTAGTGACTATAGCTCTGTAATATAATTTGAGATCATGTAATATTCCTCCTTCAGCTTTGCTCTTTTTAGTCAAGATAGCAAAATTAGTGGTTCCATATATGTGGATCTGTTACAGGATTTTTCAGTGCTGCTTCACCAGCCGGAAATCCCTGCAGCCACCATTACCTCTGTCTGGGGCATCACTCTTGCCTGCCAGATCTGCTCTACATGCTCAGCCTGGCAGGCTGTGCCCGACTAGCTCCCCAGCCCAATCCCATGCATGCTGCAGGATCCACTCTCAGCCTGTGGCTGGACCGAATGTGCCACAAGTGGCTTCTGCTTTAGGCACTAGCATCCAGATGAGGGGAATGTAGTGGCACCCAAAAACTCAGAATGCAGCAACCAAGGAGCTCCAAGATGTGTTATAGCTCTCACCTGGAAAATCCCAAGGTCTGAGCCCCCCAAGAAATGCTGTGGCTTTTGTGAGCCAGCCAGGAGGGAATGATGCCCAGCAGCTTTGCTTCACACATGCAGCTTGGCAAATTGGGGTGTGTTACAACTCTCATTCCCACCACCCACAGCTCAGTGGATGGGGACATGTTACAGCCCTTGTTCCTGCCTCTGACAGCTTGGTGCATTCCAGGTTCTTGTCTTGCAACCAAGAGGAATGGTGTAGGCAAACACTGGAGAGTGAACAAGGCAGAGAGGAATTTTATTGAGCAACCAAAAAGCTCTCAACACAAGAGAGGACCCAAAGTGAGTAGCCTTCTGTGTGAAAGGCAGCCTGAAAGCAGGTAGCCAACCATGAGGCTGAGTCCAGGGTTTTTATGGGCTCAGAATTGGGGAGTGCATGGTGATTGGTCTATATGTGGGCATTTGGTTGGTTAAAAGGGACCCAGAAAGTTATCACTGCAGTAATGAACTCTACCTGGAGCTTGTAGCTCATTTTTCAGGCTTTAAACTGTCTTTGGCTTGAAGGTCAAGTTTTGCCTGGGACCCATCCCTGTCTGCCTAGGAATTGGTCTGTCTCCTTCACTATCAGTTCCATATATACTTTAGAATTATTATTTCTATTTTTATGACAAATGTCATTGGTATTTTGATAAGGATTGCACTGAATCTGTAGACTGCTTTAGAGTATGAACATTTTAATAATATTGATCATTCCAATCCATAAACATGGAATATCTTTACTTATTTTATGTTCCCTTCAATTAATTGCATCAATGTAATTTTCATTGTAAACAATTTGTCTTCTTTGATTAAGTTTATTCCTAGGTTTTTTTTTTTTGTTTTTTTTTTTTTGGTAATTATTGTAAATAGACTTAATTTATTGAAATCTCTTTCAGATTTTCACTGTTGGCATGTAGAAATGCTACTGATTTCATATGTCAACTTTGTATCCTGCAACTTTAATAAATTTGTTTATCAGTTCTAATAGTTTATTTTGTGGAGTCTTAGGTTTTTTCAAGTATATGAGTATATTATCCACAAACAATGATAATTGACTTCTGTCTTTCCAGTTTGAAAGCCCTTTATTTCTTTCTCTTGTCTGATAGCTTTGACTGGGACTTCTAGCACTATGTTGAATAGTAGTGGGAAAAGTGAGCATTCTAGTCTTGTTTCAGATCTTAGAGGAAAAGCTTTCAGTTTTTCCCAATTTAGTATGATGCTAGCTGTGGGCATGTCATATATGGCTTTTATTTTGTTGAGGTATATTCCAGTTCCAGATTTTTGAGGGTTTTTATCATGAAAGGATGTTGAATTTTATCAAATGTTTTTTCAGCATCAATTGAAATGGTTATATGATTTTTGTCCTTTATTCTATTTATACAATGTATTACATGATTTATTAGTATAGGTTGAAACATTCTTACATCCTAGAGATAAATCCCACTTGGTCATGATGAATAATATTTAAATGTTTTGTTGAATTCAGTTTACTGTTATTTTAATGAGGATTTATTCATCCAGTATTCATCAGGGATATTGACATATTTGTCTTGTTTTGGAATCATGGTAATACTGGCCTGTTAGAATGAGTTTGGAAGCATTCCCTCTTCCTTTATTTTTTGGGATAATTTGAGTAGGTTTGGTATTAATTCTTCATTAAATGTGTGGTAAAATTCAGCAGTGAAGCCATCAGGTCCTGAGCTTTTCTTTGCTGAAAGACTTCTCACACCTTTGATATCATTACTTGTCATTAGTCTGCTCCAGTTTTAGATCTCTTCATGGTTCAGTCCTGGTAGGTTGTATGTGTCTAGAAATTTATGCATTGCTTTTAGGTTTTTTGACTTATTAGCACATAACTGCTCATCGTAGCCTCTAATTATTTTTTGAATTTTGGTACTGTTGGTTGTAGTGCTGCTTTTTCATCTCTGATTTTATTTATTTTGGTGTTCTCTTGCTTTTCTTGTTGGGATAAAGGTTTGTTGATTTTGCTTATCTTTTTAGAAAAAGAAATTTTCATTTCATTGACCTTTTGTATTTTTTTTTCTGTTTCAGTTTCATTTATTCCTACTTAGATCTTTATTACTACTTTTCCTCTACTTATTTTTTGCTTATTTTGCTCTTTTTTTTTCTAGTTATTGGGGACTTAACATTAATTTGTTTATTTGAAGTTTTTTCTACTTTTTTGATGTAGAGACATATTGTTAGAAACTTTCCTCTTATTACTGCTTTTGCTGTATTCCATACATTTTGTTATGCTGTGGTTCCATTATTATTCGTTTCAATAAATTTTTAAATTTCATCCTTAATTTCTTTATTGAACCACTGGTCATTCAGGAGCATAGTGTTTAATTTGCATGTGTTTGTACAATTTCAATAATCTTCTTTGTTGTTGATTTCTAGTTTTATTCCATTGTGATCAGAGAAGCTAATAGATACAATTTAAAATTTTTGAAAATTTTTATTTATTTGTGTCCTAACTTATAGTGTATACTTGAGAATGATTCGTATGGTGAGAAGAATGTTGATTCTGCACCTACTGATAAAATGTTCTGTAGATATCTATTAGGTCCCTTTGTTCTGTAGTGCAGATTAAATCTGATGTTTCTTTGTTGATTTTCAGTCTGGATGATCTTTTTAATGCTGAAAGTGAGGTCTGAAAACCTCCATCTTTTATTGTATTGGAACTTGTCTGTCTCTCTTTAGCTATAATAATGTTTGCTTTACATATCTGGGTGCTACAGTATAGGGTGCATATATATCTACAAGTGTTTTGTTCTCTTGATGAATTTCTCTCTTTTTATTTTATAATGATATTTATCTCTTTTTATAGTTTTAACCTTAAAATGTATTTTGTTTCATATAAGTGTATCTATTCCAGCTTTTTACAGTTGTAATCTATTTTGTCTTATATAAATATATCTACTCCTGATCTTTTCTTACTTCCATTTGCATAGAATAACTTTTTCCATCATTTTATTTTCAGCCTATGTGTTTCTTTATAGGTGAAGTATCTTGTAAGCAACAGTTTGTTGGATCTTGCTTTTTTATCCATTCTATCATGTTACGTTTTTGAGTAGTTTAGTTCATTCACATTGAATGCCAGTATTGGTAAGTAAGGACTTATTCCTGTGATTTCATTAGTCATTTTTTGGTTGTATTGTGATCTTCTCTTCCTTCTTTCATTTCTTCCTGACTTCCTTTCAGGACATGCAATTTTCTCTGATGGCATATTTTAATTTCTTGCTTTTTATCTTTTGTATATTGGTTGTATTTTTTTTATTTAAGGTTACTATGAACAATTAAAATAACATCCTATATTATTTTAAACTGACAAGAACTGAATACCTATTATATAAACAAATAGCCAAACTAACAGATAAGCAGAGAGTAAACTAATAAAAACTCTACACTTTAACTTCATCCCCCTGCCCTTTTTGTTGTTTCTATTTATATTTTATAATGCTGTCTATGTCTTGAAAAGTTGTTGTAATTATTTTTCTCAGGTTCATTGTTCAATTCAAGATCTGAGTACTTTACACACAGTTATAGTACTATAAAATTCTGTGTTTTTGTGTACATTCTAATACCCAAAATTTTGTACCATCAGATTATTTCTTATTGCCCATTAACATCCTTTTCTTTCAGATTGAAGAACACTAGCATTTTTTCATTTCTGAGAGATCAGGTCAGGTGTTGATGAAATATCTCATCTTTTGTTTGTCTAGGAAACTATTTCTCCTTCATGTTAGAAGGATATTTTCCTGAGATATACTTGTATTAGTCAGGGTTCTCTAGAGGGATGGAACTAATGGAATGTATGGATGGAACTAATGGAATGCTTGTATTAGTCAGGGTTGTCTAGAGGGTTGGAACTAATGGAGAGAGAGAGAGAGAGAAAGAGAGAGAGAGAGAGAGAGAGAGTTTAAGTATTAACTCTTACAATCACAAGGTCCCATTATAGACTGTCTGCAGGCTGAGGAACAAAGAGAGCCACTCCAAGTTCCAAAACTGAAGAAGTTGGAGTCTGATATTCAAAGGCAGGAAGCATCCAGCATGGGAGAAAGATGTAGGCTGGAAGGCTAGGTCAGTCTCTCTTTTCACATTTTTCTGCCTGCTTATATTCTAGTTACAACTGATTACATTGCCTACCCAAATTAAGGGTGGGTCTGCCTTTCCCAGCCCACTGACTCAAATGTTAATCTCATTTGGCAACACCCTGACAGACATACCCAGGACCAATACTTTGCATCCTCCAAGCCAATCAAGTTGATACTATTAACTATCACAATCCACCCCTCATCAATTTGAACCCATATACATCTCCTGAGATCATACATAATCTTCAAATAAAGACAATAACGAGGTCATAATTACACCTAACATAATACAACTATCAATCATACAACCAGAAGTTCACCAACCCCCAACCCAAATACTATTACATAAAGTTAACAGTACTTAAATTCTGATGTGAAGTCAAGAAATCTTATGTCATGTGATAAAGGAAAAATAATAAAATAAAATGGAGATTTTTTTTTTTTTAGTACAAGTATATACATACATAAGCCTGTTCTTGACAAAATAAGGAGGAAATACAATGACTACAGTCCTCATTTCTGTAGCTGGTCACGTGGTCCTAGCTGGTATTGATGAGAACCTTCTTCTACTACACAATCTGTATTTTCTTTACCTTCAGCAAGCATCTCAGAAGGTTTTATTTTGTTTTGTTTTGTTTTGTTTTCCTGGTGAAGTGACTGAAACCTTCATTCTTGAAGTGTCTGGGTCATTTGTAGTCCTGCCTGGATTGGGCTGTTGTAGTTTCCCATTGACCTTAATCCAGGGCATAGTAATAATAAAAGATGCCCTAATGGATCTCCTGTATTCCATGCAAACTTTTCCTTACTTCTGTTGTGGTGTAGTAGACTGATTTCATCTTGATAGTCTGGGTCAATCACCCTAACCAACACTATAATTCCCTTCTTAGCCAGTTGACATAAAGATAGGAGGAGCCCAAAGTGTCAAGGCAATCTTAACTTCCAGTTTAATGGAATTGTTGTTGTATCTCCAGGTGGCAGCAAGCCTCCCTATGGAACTAAGATATCTAGGCCAGCAGAACGCAATGTTGTAGGAATGGATCACTAAGGATAATGGTGTGTGTTTCCACTTCCTCTTCCACCCCTTGATTCCTGGACCCATAAATCCTGGCTATGGGAGAAAAAATACCATATATTGGACACTAATTCGGAGCATGTAAGGCCTTCAGGAGAACTTTGCCCAGCACTGCAAAGTACTGTCATCTAGTTGACATTGTAATTGTGACTTCACAAGGCCATTCCACCTTTTGTTCTATCAGTTCAGCTGCTTCAGGACGATGGGGAACATGGTAAGACCAGTGAATTTCATAAGCATGAGCTCACTTCATCACTTCTTTTTTTTTTTTTTTTTTTTGAGACGGAGTCTCGTTCCGTCGCCCAGGCTGGGGTGCAATGGCCAGATCTCAGCTCACTGCAAGCTCCGCCTCCCGGGTTTACGCCATTCTCCTGCCTCAGCCTCCCGAGTAGCTGGGACTACAGGCGCCCGCCACCTCGCCCGGCTAGTTTTTGTATTTTTTAGTAGAGACGGGGTTTCACCGTGCACCATGTTAGCCAGGATGGTCTCGATCTCTGACCTCGTGATCCACCCGTCTCGGCCTCCCAGAGTGCTGGGATTACAGGCTTGAGCCACCGCGCCCGGCCACTTCATCACTTCTTTAGACGTAAAGTAAGTGCCTTGGTCAGAGGAAATGCTATGTGGAATACCATGATGGTGGATAAGACATTCTGTGAGTCCACAGATGGTGGAATTGGGAGAAGCATTTATTGCATGTAGGATAGGCAAATCCGTATCCATAGTGTGTATTCCAATGAGGACAAACCTCTGTCATTTCTATGATGGAAGAGGTGCAATATAATAAATCTGCCATTAGGTACCTGGCTGGTCACCCCAGAAATGGTGCCATATTGAGGGCTTAGTGTTGGTCTCTGCTGCTGGCAAACTGGTCATTCAGCAGTGGTTGTAGCCAGGTCAGCGTTGGTGAGTGGAAGTCCATGTTGCTGAGCTCATGCATAATCTTCATCCCTGCCACCATGGCCACATTGTTTGTGGGCCCACTGGGTGACGACAAGGGTGACTGGGGAAAGAGGCTGAGGGGTGTCCACAGAATGGGTCATTCCATCCCCTTGGTTATTAAAATCCTCCTTTGCTAAGGTCACCCATTGGTGAGCACTCAGATGAGATACAAATATCTTCACAGTTTTTGACCACTCAGAGAGGTCCATCCACATACCTCTTCCCAAAATTTCTTTGTCATCAATTTTCCAATTATGTTTCTTCCAAGTCCCTGACCATTCATTGGCTACAGCCCATGAATCAGTATATGATTGCATATCTGGTCATATCTTCTTTCATGCAAAGTGCACAACTAGGTGCACTGCTCAAGGTTCTACCCACTGGGGAGATTGACCTTCACCGCCATCTTTCAGCAATGCCCTAGAAAAGGGCTGTAGTGCTATAGCAGTCCACTTTTGAGTGGTGCCTGCCTATTGTGCAGAATCATCTGTGAACCATGCCCTAGACTCCCTCTGTCAATTGATTATAACGAACTCCCCATGAAGCCACCAGTGCAGCCTGGGAGAGAGAAGGCAGAGTGGCAGGAGTGGAGACTATGGGCATTTAAGCCCCTTTCTCACATAACTTACTTGTGCTTTCAGGACCTGCTCTTGATCACCTATATACCACTTACTTTTGATGATGGAATGCTGATGCACATGACCCACTTTACAGCTAGATGGGTCACAAAACACCCAGTTCATGACAGGCAGTTCAGATCACGTGGTGACTTGATGACTCACCATCAAATGTTCTGTATTCACTAAAGCTCAGTAGCAGGCCAAGAGCTGTCTGTCAAAAAAAAAAAAAAAAAAAAAGAGTATTTATCTGCAGTAGATGGAAGGGACTTGCTCCAAAATCCTAGAGGCTTCTGCTGTGATTCATCTGTGGGGGCCTGCCAAAGGCTTCAAACAGAATCCCTATCTGTCACTGACACCTTAAGCATCATTGGATCTGCTGAGTCATATGGCCCAAGTAGCCAAGCAGCTTGCATAGCAGCCTGGACTGGTTGCAGAGCCTTCTCCTATTCTGGACCCCACTCAAAACTGTCAGCCTTTTGAGTCACTCTATAAATGGGCTGAAGTAACCCCCCAAAATGAGGAATGTGTTTTCTCTCAAATCCAAATAGACCCACTAGGCATTGTGCCTCTTTCTTGATTGTAGGAAGGACCAAAAGCAGCAATTTATCCTTTTCCCTAGAAGTAATCTCTAGATAGGCCCCACAACACTGAACCCTAGAAATTGTACTGAGGTAAAAGGTCCCAGAATTTTAGTTTATTTCCCATCCTCTGGCAAGCAAGTGTCTGGCCAAAAAGTCCACTGTGTTTGCTACTTCTTGCTCACTGGATCCAATCAACATAATGCCATCAGTATAATGGGCTTTTGTGGAAGCGAAACATGATTAATGTCTCTTTGAATAAGATTATGACACAAAGCTGGAGAGTTGATACACCCTTGAGATAGGGTAGTAAAAGTATATTGCTGGCCTTGCCAGCTAAAGACAAGTGCTTCTGTTGGGTCTTATGAACAGGAATGGAGAAAAAGGCATTTGCCTAGCTAGTGGAAGCATACTGGGCCCCAGGAGATGTTTTAATTTGCTCAAGCAATAAAACCACATCTGGTACAGCAGCTGCATTTGGAGTCACCACTTGGTTAAGCTTACCATAATCCACTGTCAAATCACCACCTCTGCATCTTTCAAGTCCTTGATGGTGGCACTAATCTCTGCAGTCCCTCCAAGGATGCAATAGTGTTTTTGATTTACTATTTTCCTAGGTAGAAGCAGCTCTAATTGTTTTCATTTGGCCTTTTCCACCATAATAGCCCTCACCCTGCCAGTCAGAGTCAATGTGGGAGTTCTGTCAGTTGCTAAGTACAACTATGCCAATTTTGCATTCTGGCACTGGGGAAATGACCACTGGATTAGTGCTGGGGCGCACTGTAAGTCAAACCTGAGCTAAAACTCCATTAATTACGTGACCTGCATAAAGCTCTACTTTAACTGGAGGACCACAATGATGTAGTAGGTCCCATGGAATCAATGTCAGTTCAGAGCCAGTGTCCAGCAGTCTCCAAAATATCTGATCGTTTCTGTTTTCCCAATGCAGAGTTACCCTGGTAAAAGGTCTGAGGTCTCCTTGGAGAAGGATGGGAGAAATATTAACAGAATAAATTGTCAGTAATGTAGTGGGGTTCTTCCACAAGGGGACACAGCCTCCTCTTCATTCAAGGGGTTCTGGGTCTGTAAATTGCCTCATGTCTGGAAATTGATTGAGGGGGTGTGATTCTCTGTTCTTATAATTCAAAGTAGTCTTTTGTCCATTCGACCTAGAATTTTTCTGTTTATATAAATTAAGAATGAATACAGTAGGCTTCCTATCAATTTCACTTCTAGGAAAACTGTGATTAATTAGCCAATGCCAGAGCTCTACACAAGTCAGACTATTCTAAATGCCGCTTTGCCTTTGCTATCCACTATGGTAGCAATGTTCACCTTGCCACTGATGGTCGAGTGCCGCCACTTGGCCCCTGCCACCTCAGGATCTAATTATTCCCATTGTATTTAAATTTTGTAGTTGAGTGACTATGGTTTCCACTATTAGACCTGACATACAGAGAAGATCAATTACAGGGCTCTTCAAAGATGGAGATGCTGCCTGCCATCACAAATCTATTTTTGCAAGGCATTTGTCAAAGGTATATCTTCTGGACCCTCCTAGCTGGGATGGGTAGGTCTAAAGTGACTAATCCATCCTATCATCACAACCTCCCTAAGCCTTTGTATCTCTTCCTCTACATTAAATTAAGGCATTTCCAGCTTGCTCATAGTAGTCCATCTTTTAATCCTCATTTCAGCTAACCAAGCAAATAAACTATTAAAACCTTTTTTTTAACTCCCCTACCTGCAATATTAAATGCAGAATCCCTACTTGGTGGGTCCAAATCAATAAATTCAGTCTGATCCAACTCTATGTTCCTTCCACCATTATCCCACACCCTTAATATTCATTCTCATGTCTGTTCTTGCGATTTCTGTTTATATAAATTAGAAAATTCAAGCAGTTCTTCTGGAGAGTAGCACACCTCCTTATGGGTCACACTGAACGTCATCTCTAGGGTCCCAACAGGACTTTCATCTAGTTATTCGTCTGGAAGCAAATAGGGGTGTTGAGGGTGATCCTGAGGAGAATCAACATTGTCTTGCCTGGTGACTGCCTCAGGGAAGGCCATCACTGCTGCCTTAGGCAGCGCAGGGTTTATCTCCTCAGACAAAGTGGAAAGGCTGATGGCAGCATGGGTCAGGGAGCGAATGTTGCCACCACTGGGGATGGGGAAGCTGTTCCTTTGGCAAAGGGTTCATCAGAGTTTACGAACTCAGTGTCCCCAACATCACCAGGGTCCTCCTACATGTCCCCATTCCAAGTTGCAGGGTCTCATTCTTTTCCAGTCAGTGCCCTCACTTTAACAGGAGACACCTGGCAAGGCTGTGCATGCACTTTTCACTGCAGGTCAGCCACTCACATAATAACAGCTTGTGTCTGTTTTTCCACAATTTCAGCTCTTTCTCTACAGGAGGTAAGATCTTACTCAGGGCAATCTTAGCAGATTTGAGGCTCAGTATCTACTTCTGAAGCTGGGCGATAAGAATCCCTGAGTTCATAAATCTTTTTCATCACTTTGTCTACTGAACTTGGGAGCAACCAATCAGCTTCATTATGTTCCTTGGTTCTCCACATATGGTCAAAGGTGCTATGTATAGAGTTACTAAACTCCTTGCCTCTTACAAGTGATCAGTCAGGAGTATCAAATGTATTTATTTTGCATAACTCTCTAAACAGTTCACATCAAGGACTATCAGTGTTCTCCATACTATTAGAAGTAGACTCCTTAGTATTTTGGGTCTATTCATATTAAGCAGTGAACTCCAGAAACCCCCAAACCAATGAAAGAACTCCATCCTTAATATTCTGTTCCTCTATAATCAGTTCTGGTGCCACAATTTATTTTAATCAGGGTTCTCTAGAGCGATGGAACTAATGGAATAAATATATATGTAAAGGGGAGTTTATGAAGTCTTCACTCACACAATCACAAGGTCCCACAATAGGCTCTCGCAGGCTGAAGAGCAAAGAGAGCCCAAAATGAAGAACTTGGAGTCCAATGTTCGAAGGCAGGAAGGATTTAGCTTGAGGAAAGGTGTAGGCTGGGAGATTAAGTCAGTCTCTCTTTTCACCTTTTTCTGCCTGCTTACACTCTAGCCATGCTGGTAGCTGATTGAATTTTACCCTCCAGATTAAAGGTAGGTCTGCCTTTCCCATCCCACTGATTCAAATGTTAATCTCCTTTGTCAACAACCTCACAGACACATCCTCTATGAATACTTTGCACCCTTCAACCCAATCAAGTTGATCCTCTGTATTAACCATCACAGTACAGTTCTAAGATAAAGGGTTATTTTTCATCAGCAATTAAACATATCTTTCCAGGCCAGGCATAGTGGCTCATGCCTGTGATCTTAGCACTTTGGGAGGCTGAGGCAGGCAGATGACCTGAGGTCAGGAGTTTGAGACTAGCCTGTCGAACATTGTGAAAACCCATCTCTACTAAAAATACAAAAATTAGTTGCGTGTGGTGGCAGGTGCCTGTAATCCCAGCTACTCAGGAAGCTAAGGCATAGAGAAATGCTTGAACCGGGGAGGCAGAGGTTTCAGTGAGCTGAGATTGTTCCACTGCACTCCAGTCTGGGCAACAGAGCAAGACTCAAAAAAATAAAATAAAATAAAGTTAATAAATTAATTAATTAATTATTCTACCATCACCTGGCCTGGAAGGTCTCCACTTAAAAGAGTGCTAACAGATATATGGAGTCCTTTTGTATGTTATTCATTTCTTTTCTCCTGCTGCTTTTGGGATCCTTTCTTTGTCCTTAAACTTTTGGAGTTTGATTATTAAATGTCTTGAGATAGTCTTATTCGGGTTAAAGTTGCTTGGTATGCTATAACCTTCTTGTACTTGTATATCATTCTCTAGATTTGGGAAGTACTCTGCTATCATTTCCATCAATAAACTTTCTCCCAAGCTCTCTCTCTCTACTCCTTTTTAAGGTCAATAACTCTTAGGTTTGCCCTTTTGAAGCTATTTCAAGATCTTGTAGGCATGCTTCATTCTTTTTTCTTCTTTTGTCTCTTCTGACCGTGTATTTTCAAATAGCCTGTCTTCAAGGTCGTTAATTGTTTCTCCTGCTTGATTGATTTTGCTTTAAGAGACTTGACACATTCTTTATTATGTCCTTTGCATTTTTTGGCTTCAGAATTTCTGCTTGATTCTTTTAAGTAATCTCAGTCTCTTTATTAAATATATATCACATGACTCTGAATTCCTTCTGTGTTTTATCTTGAATATTTTAAGTTTCATCAGAACAGCTATTTTGAATTCTTTGTCTGGAAGGCTATATACCTCTGTCTTTCTGGGATCAGTTACTGTTGTCTTATTTAGTTCATTTGGTAAGAACATGTTTTCCTGAATCACTGTGATGTTTGTGGATGTTTTTCAGTATCTGAACCTTGAAGAGTTAAGCATTTATTGTGGTCTTTGCAGTCCAGACTTGTTTGTACCCATCCTTCTTTGGAAGGGTTTCCAAGTATTGGAAGGGACTGGAGTGTTGTAATCTAAGTCTTTGGTCACTGCAGCCATATCTGCATTAGGGAATACCCCAAGCCCAGTAATACTGTGGCTTTTGCAGTCTCACAGAGGTACTGTTTTGGTGGTCTTGGGTATGATCCAGGAGATTTCCTGGAACATAAAAAAAGAGACTTTCGTTCTTTCTACTTACTTTCCCCCCAAAAAGAGTCTCTCTGTCTCTTTCTCTTTGCTGAGCTTTCTAGAACTGGAGGAGGGGTGACACAATGGGGACTGTGCTGGGTCAGACCTGAAGAAAGTACAGTACTGGGTTTCACTCCAGGCTTATGACAACCACTGCCTGCCTGATGCTGAGGTTTCCTCAAGGCCCATGGGCTCTACAATCGTCAGGTGGCAAATCCAGCTGGGCTTCTATCCTTCCCTTCAGAGCATGAGCTCCCTGTGATCCCAGGTGGGTCCAGAGATTCCATCCAGGAGCCAGGGTCTGGAGTCCAGAACTTTAGGAATCTACCTTATGCTCCATTCTACTGCAGCTGATCTGGCATCCAAATGGCAAGACAGAGTCCTTCTCCCTCTTCTCTCTCCTTTCTCAAGCAGAGGACTTTCCCCTGTGGCTACTACTGACTCAGGATCAGTACAAGTACTGCTTGGATACTGGCAATATTTACTTAAGGACCAAGGGCTCTTCTGTCAGCTTGTTGTAAATGCTGCCAGAACTAAATGTCTTTCTTTAGGGAACTAGGCTTCCCTCTGGTTCAGGGCAGATACGGAAATCTCATAAAGGAGTCAAGACCTGGAATAGGTGACCCCAGGTGCCTGCTTGGTGATCTCAAACTGTGGCCAAACTGATACCCAAGCTGCAAGACAAAGTCCCCTTTACTCTTCCCTTTCTTTTCCTTAAGCATAAAGAGTTCTGCCCATAGCCACCACAGCTGGGAATGTGCTGGGTCACTCCTGAAGTCAGCATGGTTCTGAGTCTACCCAAAGCCAGCATGGAGTACTGCCTGGCTATCACTGCTGATTACGCAGAGCCCAAGGGCTCTTTAGTCAGCAGGTGTTCAATACTTCAGGACTGAATTCTTCCCTTCAAGGCAAGCAGCAGGTTCCCTTCTGGCCGGTGGTATGTCAATAAAAGTAATTTTGGAGCTAGTGCCTGGATAGCAGGCCTCAGGACTCTGCCTAGTGCCCTATTCTATTGAAGCTGGTCTGGTACTGAAAAGGCAAGACAAAGTCCTCTTTACTCTCCCTATCCTCTCATCAAGTAAAAGGAAACAGCCTCCTCCAGAGCTGTGAGCTATGCTCCCTGGGGTTGGGGGAAGGTCACACGAGCAATCCCTGGGCTGCCCCAGCTGGTTTCTCACTAGGTCATGTGCAGTGGAAGTCCACTGGCTCTGAGCACAGCACAGCACCAGGACTTGCCCAGGAATTGCGGTGTCTGTGGCCTAAACTGCCTTTCAAATGTGTCCAGGACCCCAGAGTACTGTAGTACACGGTGGCAAAGCTTGGAAGAACTCGGGTTCCAATCACTGAGATGGATGATCCACCTCTAGCTAGGGATGTTTTAAATGCTCCCTTTGTGAGCACTGGTTGAGTTCTTCCCTCGTTGCTTTTTTCTGTGACAGGGCAGCACTGAATCATTGAAGGTTCACAATCACTGGGCTCCCCTTTCCCAAAACGCACAGATCCTGTGTACCAGGTGGCTGTCACTGGGGGACTGCGGGGGGATTACTGTGAGTGATTCAAAACTGCCTTTCCTACATTCTTCAGTGTGCTTTCCTTAACATAATATTAAAACCAGGTACTTTCATTGCTCACCTGATTTTGGGTTCTTATGAAACTTTTTTTTGCATGTAGATAGTTGTTAAATTTGGTGCTCCTGCAAGGGGGCAGTTGCTGGGGGCTTCAGTTCAGACATGTTGCTCTGCCTCTCCTCAATATCATATTTTTAAAAACTTAAACTTCTGGCCGGGCGCGATGGCTCAAGCCTGTAATCCCAGCACTTTGGGAGGCTGAGACCGGTGGATCACGAGGTCAGGAGATCGAGACCATCCTGGCTAACATGGTGAAACCCCGTCTCTACTAAAAAATACGAAAAACTAGCCGGGCGAGGTGGCGGGCGCCTGTAGTCCCAGCTACTCGGGAGGCTGAGGCAGGAGAATGGCGTGAACCCGGGAGGTGGAGCTTGCAGTGAGCTGAGATCTGGCCACTGCACTCCAGCCGGGGCGACAGAGTGAGACTCCGTCTCAAAAAAAAAAACACTTAAACTTCTAAAATGTTATAATTAGAAAAAAACCTAACCTTATGAATCATTTCAAGAACTGGGTTTTAATCTGTTTATTTTTATATTTATTTTTTAATTGGTTTATTTTAAAAAGAGTTGTTGGTTTAACTATAAAACCATGAACTTTTTTTCCCCAGACTCATGATTAACCTTCCCTGCAAAAGAAAAAAAAAGATTGACATAACTATTTTATCAATTTTACTAAAATAATCATCTCATTTTAAATAATTTTGTGGAAATAAATAATTTGATAAAATTTTAGATTTCTCAAAAATAATATGCCTGATTCAATATAATTGACTGGAATTCAGGTAGAAGATTTTACAAAAGAATACTCAACCTTTATTCTTTTCTTCTAACAACACATTTTTATCTACTGTATAACTGTATTGATGAAGATAATTTAATTTCTACTCTATCAAAAGTATATTGTAGTTTTCTTCTTCACTTTTTTTTTTTTTTTTTTTTTTGAGATGGAGTTTTGCACTTGTTGCCCAGGCTGGAGTGCAGCAGTGCGATCTCGGCTCACTGCAACCTCCACCACCCGGGTTCAAGCCATTCTCCCATGTCAGCCTCCTGATTAGCTGGGATTACAGGCATGCACCACCATGCCCGGCTAATTTTATATTTTTAGTAGAGATGGAGTTTCACCATGTTGGCCGGGCTGGTTTCAAATTCCCGAACTCAGGTGATGCTACCACCTTAGCCACACAAAGTGCTGGGATGATAGGTGTGAGCAACCATGCCTGGCCTCTTCTTCACTTTAAAATACATATGCCATGAGTATCAGTTATTCATTTTATATATGTTAGATTTGCATATGAAAAGGTTTAGAAAGTAGCTACTTGATTCTCTAGAAAAGTACACATGAATGTGTTTTGTCCTCTTAGGAATAGAACGATTTTGTGAAAACAATAAGATATAATTTTATTTTATTCTCTACCTTGACTTTTTTTAAAATCATCTTGCTTGGCTATATTACACCATTCTTTCTGACCTTCAGTCTAAAAGAAAAATAAAATTAATTTTATTGTGAACAAATTGCTAAAGTCATATATAGATATAGATCTGAAATTTCACTAATGTGCTTTAACTTTCTTTATTCAAGCAGAGGTTGTGTTCCTTTTATTATTCTTTTGAATCACATAAAATCACCAAACACAACTATTAAATGTAATAGCTGTACACATTAGAAATTCAAGGTTGAAGTAACTAGAATGAAACAGCAGATTTTAAAGGAACAAGACTGTCACTTAGTGTCAATGTTACAATTCCATTTATCAGCTCCATTAACTTAATGGCCAAAAAAAAAAAAAATTCTTCATACTTGCTTCTCCCTGGTGCATATTCGCTCTCATACACATCTAAACTAATGCTAATAGAGAGTAAAGTGATGCTATCAGCATTCTTTTATGTAGCTTTTATTGTTTTCCATAAAATTCTGTCACTGAGATAAAACTAATGATTTTATACATCTGGCCCAGCCATACAAACTCCAATTTTTACTTTTCTAATTTTCATTCAAACCTTCTTTTCCACTCCTATAACTTAGTGTACTTTTGTGTCATGAAAGTTGAAATATCAAAGAGTCAAAAATCTCATCAAAGAAAAACAGGTGCTTCACCACTTTTTGATTGTAGATCTTCATACGAACCATTTTAGATTACTATTTACCTCTCCAGTCCTCATTTATATCGCAGACAGCCACACAATAGACTTTCTGGTATTTAATGCTGAAAAACCCAATTGGTGACGTGTCGTAAAATTTTACTGCTTGTCTCAGTTAAAAAGGGACCAATTTCTATACCTACTTTGCAGTTGAAAAGTTCAACCTGTATCTGCTTAGCCAGCTTTAATTCCAGAATAGGTCTCTTTCCTCAGAGAGGAGAAACGCTGAGGCATCAAGCTCTTTTTAGCAATCCCTTGTGCAAGCTGATTTGCCTGCTGATGTTCAGGCATTTTTTCCCACTGCCAGGGAGTTTAGATTGTTTCATTTATAAAGAACCTTACCTGATAAATGTGCCAATAACTTACTACCTCTTTCTGGCTTTGCCAATTTCTTTCTGTATTCATTTATACACATTAAGTGTACAATATTATCACTCAGCTATATACCTTATAAATTGCATGAAATCTCTTGAGAGTCCTGATCTAGAGTATTTGAGTAATATGTATAAATTGATTTTGACATGTAGCTAATTGACACAAATCAGTATGTCACACTTGTAGGTACCTGATTATGGAGATAATTATCTCAACTTCTCTAATGCACAGTTCTTTTAGTGTACACATATATTTCTAAAATGCTTAACTATAGCCATAGTCTCTGTCGTTTTGCTTTATAGGCATTCATATATGTTAAAGATATAAAAATAATTAAAGAAAGCCACTTATATCTCCCTCATCTTTCTTCTTACATTGGGATACACAGTTTGTTAACTTTTTGAGGGCTCAGGCTTATTTATTGTTTTCTCGATTCAAGTTTTCACAAAGAATAGTAGCCAAAAAATATATTATATGCTCTGGTTCTATCGCTTATATGTTGTGTAACAAAAAAAAAAAAAAAAAATTGCTCTTTTTGTTACCAATTATTTTAACTGTTCTGACAGTATAATAACTACTGACTTCACAGAGTTATGGGAAAATCAAATGAAATAAAAATGTAGTGGCTATTTTCTGAAAAGCCTACAATGCTATACCTAAAACGTGAAATTACTAAAATGCACAAAATTAATTCAAATATGTTTTCTCTTAGACATCTAAGAATATTTACAATGTTGCAGAGATAAAAATAAAACAAAATCACATAATACATTTAGAAAACCTGTAGTTTTCTCACCACTATGAAATTAAGCCATTGAATAGATACAAGAAAAATTTTAGGTCTTCCTGAGGACTAAAAGTCTAAAGTCTTAGTGAGGAACTAAGATGATGGCTTTGTGGTTAGAATGGTAAGGGGAAAAGTAGTTCTTTTTCCATTTAATAGAGTTTCTGAATTTTTCTAAGATGTAAGGTGAGCTTTAAGAAATAGTGGGTCAAGCCTGTTCACTTGCTACACACAAAAAACCTGCATTTAATTTGAAATGCATTGCACCTCCTGAGGCTCTGTCCTTTGCATTTTTACTTATCCTCTGCATAGCAAGGAAGTATGTAAGATTTTGACTTCATTTTTACATTTCATTTAAATGCATTTTACCAAATGGTGATAGAAAGTGCAGGTGTGACTAGTTTTCACTTTTAGTTTTCTTAGCAAGTGCTTTTAAAACTTTCCAAGTGAAATTTTAATCATTTGGCAATGTATTTGAACTCCAGCACTCACCTGATAAATAATTATTTAGGATTTGTGCTTGCATATTGATCATTCTTTCCTTTATGCACATCCTTCAGTATTTATATATGTTTCTAGTTTTGATAAAATGTTATGTTCCATGATTCTGAGATCAGTAATACTATTTAGGATTTCTGTATCTTCTCCATATTTGTTATTTAAAATATAGATTTATAAGAAATTCCATTGTTCATAAATTTATAGAAATGCTATTGGAATATAAATCAAATATACAACAAACATATTTAGCTGGATTTTTACATGTAAAAACATGAAACAAGAATACATTTTATTACTATGTGATAAAATAATTTTCAAAAGGTATTTAAAATACGTAAAAATTAGGCCAGAGCGGTGGCTCACATCTGTATTCCCAACACTTTGGGAGGCCAAAGTGGGCAGGACACTTGAGTTCAGGAGTTTGAGATCAGCCTGGCCAACGTGGTAAAACTCTGTCTCTACTAAAAAATACAAAAATTAGCTGGGTGTCGTGGCAAGCATCTGTAATCACAGCTACTTGGGAGGCTCAGGCAGGAGAATTGCTTGAATCCGGAAGGCAGAGGTTGCAGTGAGCTGAGATCGCACCACTGCATTCCAGCCTGGGTGACAGAGTGAGACTTTGTCTTAAAAATAAATAAATAAATAAAATTAAAAATAAAATAAAACGAGAAAATCAAATAAAAACCTAAACTATTTGATTGGTGTTAAAGTTTTCATCCAGAAACATTTATGTATTTTCTATCACTGATTGCCTTATGATATTTTAGTCATAATGGAAAAAATATTTAATGTTAAAATTACATTTCATTCCTTGATGAGGACAATAAAGATAATACCAGGGTAAGGTAATATAGGCAGAGATGTTAAAAAATAGAAACAAAAATATTAACATACAATTTTAAGGTTTACATTAATCATAGTAGGTAATAGATTCTTCATTTTATTGATAAAAATAATTTGATAAAATATACATGGTCATGTTCACACAATCTAAGAGAAAAAGAAGATATCCATAGCTTCAAAAGGAGTCTAAAGAGCCATCTATGATAATCCACCTGGTTCTTAATTTATAAAAATGGCTTTATTAACAAACACACCAACGTGTGATAGAAGCACACATAGAATAAAGACGACAACCGACAGCAGCAGAAGCAGAAAACATGGAACAGAGAACAACATTACAAATATTTTTAAGTCAAAATTGCTATACAATTTAAAATAATGACATGGCAATTGTAATTAACAGACAGGTAGCTATGGGTAGAATCAATTCGTATCAAATAGAATTATTTACATTTAAACACATTATTGCTTTTTTTTTTTTTTTTTTTTTTGAGACTGTCTCACTCTGTCCCCCAGGCTAGAGTACAGTGGCATGATCTCAGCTCACTGCAACCTCCACATGCCAGGTTCAAGCAATTCTTCTGCCTCAGCCTCCCAAGTAACGAGGACTACATGCATGCTCCACCATGCCCAGCTCATTTTTGTATTTTTACTAAAGACAAGGTTTCACCATATTGGCCAGGCTGGTCTCGAACTTCTGACCTTGTGATCCGCCTGTCTTGGCCTCCCAAAGTGCTGGGATTACAGGTGTGGGACACTGCACCCAGACCTAAACATATTATTGCTATTTTCTTTGAAATAAAAGGTGAAAATAAAATGTACTCAGTCAATAACCACATATGATTTAAGCAAATATATGATCAGTTAACATCTGTTGGCAAGTGTGGTGTGTATCCTTAAAAGTATAATTTACCAGATAGTTTTGGAAGAAGAGCTTTTGAAAGGATTTAGGAATTAGAAAGGCATTGAGGGGATTTTATTTTTCAAAAGGTTCACGATGAGTGAGATCACATAGGCTTGAGATAGTTATTCTTGCCTGTAATGCAAATTCAATGGCCAATTTTTTTCACATACTAAAAACACTGAAAATAAAGTCTCTGATCTCAGAAATTCATGTTTAATGTTTTCACCCTAGGTTATTTTTCTTTAACTCAAAACTCTGCTAACAGAAGTCTAGATTATGAAAATATACTTAAATGATGTGTATGTATTTGTGCATGCACATACAAATATTCAAAACAACATCAGAATATTATTTTAGTTCTTTTTTATTATTATTCTTTAAATTATAGGGTACATGTGCGCAACATGCAGATTTGTTACATATGTATACATGAGCCATGTTGGTGTGCTGCACCCATTAATTCGTCATTTACATTAAGTATATCTCCTAATGCTATCCCTCCCCTCTCCCCAACCCCCAAAATAGGCCCCGGTGTGTGATGTTCTCCTTCCTGTGTCCAAGTGATCTCATTGTTCAATTCCCACCTGTAAGTGAGAACATGCAGTGTTTGGTTTTCTGTTCTTGCGATAGTTTGCTGAGAATAACGGTTTCCAGCTGCATCCATGTCCCTACAAAGGACACGAACTCATCTTTTTTATGGCTGCATGGTATTCCATGGTGTATATGTGCCACATTTTCTTAATCCAGTCTGTCACTGATGGACATTTGGGTTGGTTCCAAGTCTTTGCTATTGTGAATAGTGCCACAATAAACATACATGAGCATGTGTCTTTATAGCAGCATTATTGATAATCCTTTGGGTATATACCCAGCAATGGGATGGCTGGGTCAAATGGTATTTCTAGTTTTAGATACTTGAGGAATCATCACACTGTTTTCTACAATGGTTGAACTAGTTTACAGTCCCACCAACAGTGTAAAGGTGTCCCTATTTCTCCACATCCACAAAATCTCTAAGCATTTGCTTGTCTGTAAAGGATTTTATTTCTCCTTCACTTGTGAAACTTAGTTTGGCAGGATATGAAATTCTGGGTTGAAAATTATTTTCTTTAAGAATGTTGAATGTTGGCCTCCACTCTCTTCTGGCTTGTAGACTTTCTGCTGAGAGATCTGCTGTTAGTCTGAGGGGCTTCCCTTTGTGGGTAACACGACCTTTCTCTCTGGCTGCCCTTAACCTTTTTTCCTTCATTTCAACTTTGGTGAATCTGATAATTATGTGTCTTGGAGTTGCTCTTCTCAAGGAGTATCTTTGTGGCATTCTCTGTATTTCCTGAATTTGAATGTTGGCCTGCCTTGCTAGGTTGGAGAAGTTCTCCTGTATAATATCCTGCAGAGTGTTTTCCAGCTTGGTTCCATTCTCCCTGTCACTTTCAGGTACACCAACCAGATGTAGATTTGGTCTTTTCACATAATCCCATATTTCTTGGAGGCTTTGTTCTTTTCTTTTTACTCTTTTTTCTCTAAACTTCTCTTCTCACTTCATTTCATTCATTTGATCTCCAATCATTGATACTGTTTCTTCCAGTTGATCGAGTCAGTTACTGAAGCTTGTGCATTTGTCACATAGTTCTCATGTCATGGTTTTCATCTCTATCAGTTCGTTTATGGACTTCACTGCATTGGTTATTCTAGTTATCCATTCTTCCATTTTTTTTTCAAGGTTTTTAGTTTCTTTGCACTGGGTACATAGTTCCTCCTTTATCTCGGAGAAGTTTGATGGACTGAAGCCTTCTTCTCTCAACTCATCAAAGTCATTCTCCATCCAGCTTTGTTCCATTGTTGGCGATGAGCTGCGTTCCTTTGGAGGGGGAGATGTGCTCTGATTTTTGAATTTCCAGCTTTTCTGCACTGCTTTTTCTCCATCTTTGTGGTTTTATCTGCCTTTGGTCTTTGATGATAGTGACATACTGATGGGGTTTTGGTGTGGGTGTCCTTTCTGTTTGTTAGTTTTCCATCTAACAGTCAGGACCCTCAGCTGCAGGTCTGTTGGAGTTTGCTTGAGGTCTACTCCAGACCATGTTTGCCTGGGTATCAGCAACAGAGGTTGCAGAAGATAGAATATTGCTGAACAGCAAGTGTTGCTGTCTGATTCTTGCTCTGGAAGCTTTGTCTCAGAGGTGTACCCAGCCATGCAAGGTGTGAGGTGTCAGTCTGCACCTAGTGGGGGATGTCTCCCAGTTAGCCTATTCAGGGGTCAGGGACCCACTTGAGCAGGCAGTCTGTCCGTTCTCAGATCTCAACCTCTGTGCTGGGAGAACCATTGCTCTCTTCAAAGCTGTCAGGCGGGGACATTTGCATCTGCCGAGGTTTCTGCTGCTTTGTGTTTAGCTATGCCCTGTCCCCAGAGGTGGAGTCTACAGAGGCAGGTAGGCCTCCTTGAGCTGTGATAGGCTCCACCCAGTTTGAGCTTCCTGGTGACTTTGTTTACCTACTTAAGCCTCAGCAATGGCGGGCACCCCTCCCCCAGCCTCACTGCCACCTTGCAGTAAGATCTCAGACTGCTGTGCTAGCAATGAAGGAGGCTCCGTGGGCATGGGACCCTCCAGGCCAGGCATGGGATGTAATCTTCTGGTGTGCTGTTTCCTAAGACCCTTGGTAAAGCGCAGTAGTAGGGTGGGAGTTACCCGATTTTCCAGGTGTTGTGTGTCTCACTTTCCCTCGGCTAGGAAAATGAATTCCTTTCCCCCTTGTGCTTCCCAGATGAAGTGATGCCTCTCCCTGCTTCAGCCCTCGCTGATTGGGCTGCACCCACTGACCAGCACCGACTGTACGACACACCCCAGTGATATGAACCCGGTACCTTAGTTGAAAATGCAGAAATCACCTGTCTTCTGTGTCGCTCACACTGGGAGCAGAGGCTGGAGCTGTTCCTATTCGGCCATCTTGGGCAGCTCTCTTGTAATTTTAGTTCTTAATCTGCATTTTCCTTCCCTTCATTTTTCCTCCACATCTTTTTCAATCAGCTTACTTTATTTTATTTGAATACATTCTTTTCTGCATGTCCTTATTTCTGAAGCACATATATGTACTATATATGTGTGTGTACTAGAAGAAAACAATGTAAAACAAAAATCCAATGTCATTTCACTGAAAATAAAAGCGTAACCATGTAACAAAGTAAATACTGTAACATATAGACCTATGCTAAATTAGCAGTACATCATAAAAATTCAAGAGAAAGTATTTTTGTTACAAATACCCTGACATTGCAAATAGAAAAATGTATAAAACAAGGTTTCAAAATCATTGACATTTTATGGACATGATAATTGTGACTTTACTGTATTGGCAAAGAGACAACTCTGTATAAATTGCATAAAAACAGGGCACTTCAAAATTTGCTTTACTTATTAATTTAAATTTGCATTAAGCAATTTACATGTATGCCATTTTCACCCTTGCTATTTCCATATTTTAATTAGCTTAATTTAACTAGAATCTCTAGATAGGTCACAGCTCTCAAGTTTAATAAAATAGAGTAAAATGAGTTTAACAGAAATTCATAAATGATCAATATTTTACAGTAATACATACATAATTTATATCTTGTCAATGCCCTGTGCATCTTGTAATATTCAAGTAAATAGAAGAACTACTAGTGTTACGTGTGATGGCCTTATTAGCATATCTTTCAAAATTAAGTAGTAATCTGCTGCTGTTAGAGTTGGGTCTATGGTATAATATATAAGTATACTGCTATATGTATGTAATTATTCAGTACATATATATAGCAGTCTGCTATATATAATATATAATTCATGTATATAATTATAATTACTGTATATATTGCTATGGGACCTGAAGTTGGTTGACTTAAGAAAAAAAGTTATATTAAATAAATAATAATGTTATGGTTACTCTGAAGGACACCAAAATTTACCTAGGAAACATCTGGCATTAAGGTCATTAAACTGCATCCAACAATTCATGCAATGACAATTTGGCATTATCTCAGAAGTTATCAGACCCACCTAAAATGAAATTTATCATCAAGATTCTGTCATAAAAGAGATATCCTTTCATAAACTGATTACCAATAAGAGAATTGTCTAAATAAAAGTTCAAATATTCTTGAGCCAGAATCCTACTTTGTGGCTTTAACTTATCATTTGCAGCAACATGGATGAAACTGAAGGGCATTATGTTAAGTGAAATAAACCAGACGCAGGAAGACAAGTATCACATGTTCTCAGCTCATATGTGGTAGCTACTCTACGAAAGTAGAGAGTAGAATGGGGTTACCAGAGGCTGAGAAGGGAAGTAGGGAAAAGGAGATGAAGAGAAATTAGTTAATGAGTACAAAAATACAGTTAGATAGAAGAAATAAATTCTAGTGTTTAATAGCACTATAAGAAGACTATGACTCATGTAATTTATTATATATTTCAAAATAGGTAGAAGAGAAGATTTGGAATGTTCCCAATTCAAAACAATAAATGCTTGAGGTGATGAATACCCCAACTATCCTAATTTGATTATAACATATTGTATGGATGTATCAAAATAGCACATGTATCCCAGAAATGTGTACAATCATTATGTACCAATTTAAAAAGCTAAAAGTAAAGAAACACAAAAAACAAAATATGAAGATGTATATATACAGAGTTTTTTTGTTTTAGTGATAGTATCACAGGTGTACGCACATGTTCAAACTCATCAAATTATACATATTAAACCTGTGTAGTTTTTTTTTGGGGGGGGGTTATCAATTATACCTCAATAAAGTTACACTAAAAATGAAAAGAAATGGAAACAAAACTTGACCATAAAATTCCGCTTACCAATAGAATTCTTAGAAAGACCAACGAATTTTACATGTAAGCAAGTACTTTCTGTTCAAATTGATCAACTGAGTTTATGTTTGTCTGCCCTCCATGTTTAGGTTCTGTTAAAATACAAATAATTACAAAATCAGTACCATCACACCAAAATAAACAAATAATTCATTAATGGAATCAATATTAAGACATTGTCAGGAACAGGTAGCAGATGGAAGCCTGATGAAATAAATTAGAAGAAGACACATACAATAATAAAAGGAATAACAATTTATAGCTTAAATGAAGTCATCCTTCATTTTCTACTTCAGACTCCAACATGTATTTGGATTTAGCAGTAGGTCTTAAAATAAAGACATTAATTTAAAACCTGTTTAAGGAAGAGATGTAAACTAAAGTTAAATAAATTTTCAAAACTGTCGATATGAAAGAGATGGATAATAAGCATAAATAAATAATCCAGGAGATCTACCTTTCAAAAATAGAAATCTAGAATGAATAAAGAAAATAAAAATATAAAATTATCAAGTCAATAACAAAACAAATGTTCTAATCATAATCATATATTCTTCATATTGAAAGATTCTTTAATTATACAGTAAAAGTGTATACTTAAGTATACAGTGGAAAAAATAAAGTCCAAAACAAATCCATGAAAACCACATGAAATTTTGGAACAAGATGGAAAAGAAAATACTAGAAATTACAGATCAGGAAAAAATTAACCTCAGAATGGTAGAAGATTTCACATCAGTGATACTAAAAACTGGAATATAGTGAAGAAATAAATTGTTCATGCAGTTATTATTCAAAGTGAGAAGGAAATAATGCATTACCAGCCATGATATAAAAATATTGTGAAGATTTATCTCCCAAGAACACTTTTTTTAGCGGGAATTATCAAGATGAGTTATCCCAAAGCAAGTCGTTAAGCCAAGGAAGTAGGAAACACAAGTTATAGTATCCTTGAATTTATCCCAGAGGAAGAGTTAAGTGGATTCTCAAGGTAATAGCTATGTAGTTGAAATATATTTTAACAATGTGCCAATTAAGAAGGAATTTAAATATCAGCATATGTGACTCAATATAAGAATATCTAGTATTGGTTAGAGGGGAGATTATATCAATAATTTAAATTGGTACCATGATTTTCAAGATGAGTATTTATTAACATGAAAAGATGGATAAAATATACAGGTGATATAAGCAGATAAGCAAGACCAACCTATGTCTGTGATATAGGATGCAGATGAGAGTAAGGTAAAATACAAAACAGAGTAAATGAAGCCATAGCTCAAAATATGCTTTAAGAGGTTTGAATTGCAGAATGCAATATACTCACTGAAAATTTAAAGAATAGCTGGACTTAGGTTCAACAGATGACTTTATACAATTGAGTTAATTAAATATATTTATAGAGGCGGGGTGTTGTGGCTCATGTCTGTAATCCCAGCACTTTGGGAACCTGAGGTGGGAGGATCGCTTGAGTTCAGGATTTGGAGAACAACCTGGAAGACGTAGTGAAACCTTGTCTCTACAAAAAAAATACAAAAAATCAGTCAGGCATTGTGGTGCTTGTCTGAGGTCTCAGATACTTGGAAGGCTGAGGTGGAGGATTGCTTGAGCCCGGGAGGCACAGTTTGCAGTGATTTGAGATCACACGCTTCACTCCAATCTGGGTGACAGAGTGAGACTTTGTCTTAAAAAATAAAATAAATAAATAAATAAATAAATAAATAAATAAAATAAAAGATATTTATAGGTAAAGACTATGTGAATTCACACCTCTGCTCTGAGCACAGGGTATAAAAAATGATTTCGATAAGTAAATGAGTGTGAAATGTGAAGACTTCTAGTGTGTTTTGAAGTCCTAAAATTAAATTTCCTGACACTTTTAAGGTACAAGGCAAACTGAGCACCTTGTTCTCTATTTATTTATATGTATACTATTGCACTACTATATTAATGTAATTATGTTATTCTAATTACATATTATGTTATATCTAAATAAACTTGTACATAAGCATTAAATATTTATATAATTATATTCATATTTTCTTATTATAATTAACTCTGATGTTTGAAAACCATTTAGTTATATATGCAATTGTGCTTCTTTCTTAAAAATAAATATAAAAGTAGACTCACAAAATATACAGATGGCCCTTGAACATTGCAAGAGTTTGGGGTACAGACCCACTGCACAGTCAAGAATCAACATATAACTTTTGACTTTCCCCAAAATTACCTACTAATAGCCTGCTGTTGATTGGAAGCCTTACCAGTAACATAAACAGTTTATTAACACATATTTTGCATGTTAAATGCATTATATACTCTAGTCTTACAATAAGGTAAGCTAGAGAAAAGAATTTCATTAAGAAAATCATATGGAAGGGAAAATATATTTACAATTCATTAAGTGACTGTAGATTGTCATAAAAATCTTCATCCTCATTGCTTTTACATAGGACAGGCTGAGGAGGAGAAAGAAAAGGAGTTGGTCTTGTGGTTTCAGGGGTGGCAGAGGCAGAAGAGGTGGAGAAGTTGGAAGGGTAGGCAGGAGAGGAAGGCATACTCGGTGTGACTTTACAAAAATACATTTGATTTTTTTTTTCTTTTTAAAATTTCTTTTAAAATGTACATGGAGCCAATCCTTCCTCCACAGTTTGCTTTCATTTCATTGTCCATTTCATAGAAAGGTCCATGTCATAAAAGATGTCAAAAACAGTCATGAGAAATCAGAACTCTTCTGCCAGGTTGCTTAATGTCCATTTGTTTTCTGGTACTGCTTTTTCTGCATCTTCTTCTTCATTGTCTGAAACTAATTTGGTGGCACTTATCTCCATCAAGTTACTTCTGTTAATTCCTCTGGTCTGATGCCCATTAGTTCTTGAAGATGCATATTTTCCAAGATTCATATCTTGAAAGCCTTTACCTCTCACCTACCTTTTTTTTTTTTTTTTTTTTTACCATATCTACGATCTATTTCATGATTTCCTTGATTGACTCTGTTTCATAAATCCCATGATGTCATGTACAACATATGGACACTGTTTTCTTATGCAGATTTTTGCTGCTTTTGGCTTAATGGCTTTCAGAGCTTTCACTATAACAATGATGGCATCTTCAATGATGATATTGAATCCTTTGAGATTTTGATGATATTCTCTCTAGGGATTCTCTTCCATAGCATTGACAATCCTTTCCATAGAGTAACTTGTATAATAAGGCTTAAAGGTTTTTATGACCCCCTAATACAGAAGCTGAATCAAAAACCTTGTGTTTGTGCACAACACCTGGACACAATTTTCTGCAGAAGGAATTTATTGTTTTGGGCTCCATGAGTTGCACTGTTTTCATTATAACAATGTAGGAACCTTCCGTGGTGTAATCCATACATACTTTCATGGTATGTTCTCTGGCATTGACAATCCTTTGCATAAAGTACCATGAATAATTAGCCTTAAAAATCCTCATGACCCCCTGATGTAGAGTCTGAATTAAAGATCTTGTGTTTGTGGTCAAGTAGACTACTTCAACACCTTTGGTTTTGAACTCACGGGGCCTGGGTGATCAGGATACTTTCTGACTGCAGGAACAAAACATTGAGAAAACCAACCTGGAGAAAGGACTGTTATTGTCCAGTCCTTCTTGTTGAACAACCGAAAGATAGGCAGCTGGTATTTGTCTTTTTTCTTCAGGATTCAGGGGTTAGCAGCTTTATATAAGGACAGTCGTGATCATGAACCCGGTTGCATTTGCAGAAAAGAGTAGAGTTAGCCTATCCCTTCCTGCTTTAAATCTTGGTGCTCACTTCTCTTTCATAGTAATAAATATTCTTTATGACATTGTTTCCCCCCATAATAGGGCACATTTGTCTGCATTAAACATCTGTATAGACAGATATCTTTTCTCCTCAATGATATTCTTACTGATATCTGGAAACTCTTCTACTTCGCTATGGTCAGCAGAGGTTGCTTCTTCTGTTATCTTGACATTTTAAAAGTAAAACCTCTTTCTAACATTTTCAAACTATCCTTGCTGGCATTAAATTTTCCAGCTTTAGATCCTTCACCTTCATTTTGCTTTAAGTTGTCATAGAATGACTTTGCTTTCTCTCAAATCATATTAGAGTCTATAGGTATGCCTGCGTCATAGCAATCCTGCACACATAAAAGCTGCATTTTCAACACAAGAAACAAAGATATCTTGTCAAGAGTACAAAGTTTTTTATGCTTGCTGGTGTAGCTGCTGTGACAGCTTCATGAATTTCTTCTTCTTTTTTTTTTTTTGTAATGGTTCTTATGCAGGATTAATTTCTCTTGGAATGGTGGACAACCACCGCTGCAGACCCCAATTTACAGTGTAGAACAAGCAATTCCACTTTTTCTTCTAATGTCATGACTTTTCTCTGCTTCTTGAGAGCACATTCAGCACCACTAGTGATATTTCATATGGATCCCATGGTGTTATTCAAGGTTTACAGTATTGCAGTAAACACAATGAAAAACACAAGAGAACCACAAAAGCTCCCTTTTTACTGCAAGTTACTCAAGAGACTTAATGTTCATGCAGAGATCATTATTCTCTCATGGCATTTTACAAGGATATTTGCAACACTTGAGGTCAATGCAATAGCAACCGAAGGTGACTACAAGATCATTACTGTATTCCAATGTATACTGCAGTTATGATTTAAAAGTACATGTTTACTTATGTTTATATTTGTCTAAACTGAAAATGGTGCCATGTAAGGTCTAAAGTTTGCATATAAGTTTTGATATTGTAAGTTTTAATAATAGGTTTGTGGATATTTTATGTTAGTAAATGATAAAATAGATTAATATCCTCATACATTAATATTTATGCATTCATGACATAACTAACTTCTTAATTTTTTGACTTTGCAGGCTACATAGTTCATCTTCATTTTTTTCAAACTGTTACAAATCTCCAAAATATTTTCCAATGTATGTATTTTTTGAAACCTGTGTGTAAAGTGGACCTACAGAGTTTCAATCCATATTGTTCAAAGGCCAATGTTATAAGGAAATGGGCAGGATAATATATCAAGATCAACACTATAAAGGTACTGATTCAGGCTGGGTGAGGGGGCTCACACCTGTAACCTCAGCATTTTGGGTTGCCAAGATGGGCAGATCACTTGAGTCCAGGAGTTCAAAACTAGCTGGGCAACATAGTGAGATGCCATTTCTACAATAATACAAAAATTAGCCAAGCATGGTGGGGCATGCCTGTAGTCTTAGCTACGTAGGAGGCTGAGGTACTAACCTCAGGATCACTTGAGCTCAGGCGGTTGAAGCTGCAGTGAGCCGAGATTGCACCACTGCACTCTAGTCTGGGTGAAAAAGCAAGACCCTGTCTCAAAAAACAAACAAACAAATGAACAAAAGAAAAAAAAAAAACATTTCACAGGGAAGAAACATTTCTGAGTCCTCATCAACCTTTGCATTAAAAGTCCAATGGATGTAAATGGCATAGCACAAATATTTTATCATATACAAATAGAATTTTTACTTTCTATAAACACAATGTCTTTAGACAACTAATCAACTAAATTTCACTCTTCAAGAAATAGTGTTGACATATACGTATGTATATACATGTATTTATATGTGTGTATGTAATAGACAATAGAAAAAACAACTCAACTATAGGAAATATGCTATCATTGCAATTACTAAAGAATAGAGAGTTTGATTTTACTCTAGTTTATACTCATCTTGTCACTGTGTTGCTAAAGTTCCTATATGATTCTACTATGTGGCAAAAAAGACATATGATATATATATAGTGATACTTTAAGGATAATATATTTAACAACCCAGTGCATTTTGTGTTTGTGTACATGTGAGCTGGTGGCATTTACAGTAAAACGTGTAAAGCAGGAAGTGCTTCCTACTGGACAGTTGTATACATACGTCTTGCTCTTTCACATATGCTCTTTCCACACTTTCAGTTGAAAAATAAAACAATAAAGGAGACACATTTAGTTATAACATAATCAAAGCATACCAATATTAAGTCAATTATTAATTGTTCAGTCCTAGAGAAAGGATCTCTGAATTTTTCTAGTCCAAACCTTCATAATGTTGAAAATACACATGTAAAACTTCCTATATGCATAGATACAGGAATATGTATTCATATTTTATTGTATAACAATGTCTATTTTTTCTATTTAAAATAATCATAACATTTTACTCTAGTATATTTTGTTACAACATTAAAAAACACATATTTCAAAATTAAAAGCACTCTTCAATTTCAAAGATGTACTTTTAAAGTATATGTGATATTTTAAAAAGCTAATTTTAAATTGTTTACCAATTATAAAACATTGTTATGTTTCTAAAGTAATCATTCACTTTAAATATGGGCTCAAAAATAATTCCTATTCCCCTCTCTATTAGAACAAAGATTAAGAGGTATTACCCGTTTTATGCACAGACATTGGAAAAAATTAAGAATTTTATTCATCTTTCTAAATGAATCCATTAAGATATCATTAAGAGAGTATTGATGTAACTTAACTCTGCTTTAATCATCTAATTAACTGTAGTTTTCTCTCCTATCAGGTTTAACAATGTACAGACCATGGAGTTTCTCTTTATATAGTGTATATAGTACCTGCTTCTGGTTCTACCATCTGAGAAATAGATCAGCCCATACCAGAAAAACATTGCTAAATCATTTGAACTATACATTTCAATTCATAGTATCTACTTCACTCTGCAGACAGAGGTAACATTTAGTAAGCTAGTAAGTTTCATCAACTCAATTTTACCAAGTTTTATGTCATCCTTTAAATATTTTAAACAATATATATAATCAGAATATCTCTGGACTGTTTGAGGCAATAGATACATTTTCTCATTGTAGTGCATTACATTTTTACTGATTTTTACTTATAATTATAAATTGACAAATTATAAATGTGTATGTTTATTTGAGTACAAAATGATGATGATATGAATGCTAATTAACATACTCTTCAACTCAAAATCTTAATACTTTTTGTGGTGAGAACATGTGAAATGTACTCAGCAATTATGAAATATGCTATACATAATTAATTGCTATATTCACCATGCTGTGTAATATATCTCAAAGTAAACAAAAAATCTTATTCCTCCTGTTTAATTGAGGCTTTTTTTCCCTTTGATCATCATTTCCTGATCCCTGCTTCAACACCTTACCCTCTGCTAATCACCATTCTATTCTCTGGTTCTTTGAGTTACATTATATTTTGAGTGTTACTCATGAACACTAAAAAATGTGCAATTAAATGATGCTGTTCATCTTATATTCTACTTAGTGATTTCAAGGAAAAATCACATCTCTTTTACTTTTAAGCTCTATAGACAGATTTAAAACAAACTTCATTTATTAATAAATACTTGCAATACCATACTGGCTTTTCCCGTGTAATAAAAGAGGCTTCAGCTCTTGGGTGACATCATTGACAACTGTTTTTCTTCTGATGTACCCACAGGACATTGACTGTGATAATTGTCTTCTCAACTTGGATGGTATTCTCATTTTTGTCAAAAGTTGCTATGAGCCCAGTAGTAGCAACAGATAATTAATGTCTATGAAACTCTGCATGAATGATCAATAAGAACTAGTGGAAGAGTGGATTCATTTCTGAAAGAAACACACAAAGATTTAGAACTCACTGAATACACACATTTAAACTGACCATTGCCAAGAACAATTACAGGGAAACAATCTTCGCTTGATGGTAGCTGATATGTGTCTTGAGTCTTTCATCAACAAAATGATTTTTTTTGGCAACTTTAATGTGACATTTGATTAATTGAAGGTAATATGAGGATCATACCAATGAAATACAGTTATCAATGAGAAAAACCACATTTGTTAAAGTCTAAATATATTACCTTCATTATGCTAGTGCAGTTATTGCCTCAACATTTTTATGAAAATTAACAGTGTTATTTCAGAAAGAAAATGAAAATTCAAGGTGATAGATAACATGGTTTACTGAAAAAACAAAATGAAACATCAAAAACCAATATGTAGACATCTGAAGAATGTGGAAGGGAAAAAGAGAGCTTATATATTTAATACAACCAGTTACTTTATTAGTGTAAGAAACTAAATCATATTGTACATCCTAACCAAATTTTAAACAAAGCTAGCATGTGACATGCCATGTTTTGCTAAAATAGTATTTAACTAGTGTGGCCTTCTCAACCATAATAATTAAAATATCTCCTCCTGACTAAAAGTTCTCTTTTCTTTGTTGCCTATATTATTTTTATAACATGTATCACCATGTGAAATCATTCATGCTTTAATTGCTTATTTATTTACTTTTTGCCTCCCCTCCTCACACCCACACTGACAAGGTAAAAGGACAAAGGTTTCATCTTTGTTCACTACTGTATCTACAAGGCTAAGAACAAATCTTGGCACAAATAGGATTCAATAAATATCTGTTAAAATAATAACTCCACTATTTAGATGTATAATTAGAAATTAAATTAATGTTACTGAATCAGAAATAAATGTACACAATAAAAGCTTTCATTTTAAAAAAACGACAGTTTTATAGAGAAGTTAATACTTGTTCCAAACATTCTTAAATCATAGCTTTTGCTTATCAAAATATCAAAGGTATTTACCTGCTATCTAAATATATGTGTGTGTATACATATATAAAATATGTGTGTATATATTTAAACGTATATATATATATTTAAATAGGTAGGTCAAAGGAACAGAATATGTATGTCATTTAGAATTATTTTATTTGCAAATTATAAAAAATGAATTCAGCCAAATTAAGTATAATAATTGATTTGCTCATATAAATAGAAAGTCAAAAACTGTTAGGTATCAATTTATTGACTGAAAGTGTTACACATTTTTTTCCAGTTTTTCTCTTTACCCTTCAAAATACTTCTTCAGCAGTGTTTCTTCATAAATAACAGTTGGTTGCCAGAAGCTTCTGTGGGCTAAACTTTAAGATCTTATGGTTGGGGCGGGGGGGCGGCTGGGGGAGTAAAACTTCACTCCTGTAACACTATTGAGGAAAGTGAAGATTTTTTTTTTTTCTTCGAGACTCACAGGAAACATTTTCAAAATTGCCCATGGCTGAATACTGAGCTGCAAAACATGTGCCCATTACAAAAGTTTATTCACTTTTTGGGAGATACTGGTTCTTTGGCATGCATGTCTTTACTGATTGCCAATCAAAAGGTAAAATTGTAGCTGCTAGTAACTTTGGGAGGGTATAAGCAGAAAAAAGTCATTCAGGAGTTCTGAAGTATTCTTCATTATGTTAGATTTCTTCTCACTTCTCTAGAACATAGCAAAAGAGGGACAAGGAATTCTTCAGAAGTTTCCAGAGAGAAACAGGAAAAATACGCAACGACTACAGATTAAGACTTGTGAGAAAGAATCAGATAAAATTTAATCTATATAAGATAAATATTATAAATTATTTAGTAATTTTAAATAATTTGATCTCTGAGCCTTTTAAATTTGCCTGATTCTCTCATCCCACATTCCTGCAGACATGCTACTTGATACTTACAGGGTAAGTTCTAGAGCTATAGGAGTTATTAAAATTATTTTAGGCAGATAGAGAGGAAAACGGGTCCTTGGGAAGTTTTTTTTCCTTTTAAAGCACCTCCAAAAACGTTTCTTATTTATCAGGAAAGCCCCAGCTTTTAGAGTCATCCGGCAAGCTTTGATACACAAATGCAGGCCAATAGAAACTGGGTCCACCCAAACATGGTCTGCTTCTTGTCCCCCAACATGAGCGTGGCAATATGGCTGCCCCCACATATCCCCACGTGTGTAGAACATCATGGCACCCTGCGTGTGGATGTTAAAAGACTAGGGTGGGAGGGCTAGTTTTTTCGCAGTCTACATGAATGACAAACTTGGTCAAACCAATACCCTGGACCCTATGCGAATCAGACACTACCTCCTCCAGCCTCATCATATAACTGGATGTTTTCTGTTGCACTGCGGTTGCCTCTCTCGGCTTGGAGCCCACTCCCTTTGTCTCTGTACTAAGGAGGTTCTTCCTTCTTTCTTGCTTATTAAACTCTCCGCTCCTTAAAAACACTCCACGTGTGTCCGTGTTCTTTTATCTAAATCAGCGTGAGACCAAGGAGTTGTATCACTAGGATAGTACATCTATCAGGTGATAATATTACAATAATAAAAAGTTCAGTGTTCCAGTACTCAAGCATCACTCATTGTGCTAAGTTGTTTATATTCAGTAACTCGTTTTTTCATTGGAATGACTTTATGTCATATAAAAAATTTGGTTTAGAGTTTTAACACGTGAACAAATTCAGAGAGCTAGTGAACTTGCAGCAGCAGGGTGCGACCCCAAATCTTTTGGGCTACAATAACCATGTTGTGTCTCATAAATTTTGGATGCTGTTGTCTGCTTAGAACATTTATTAAATTTCTCAGGTCTCTATGGCTTTATTCCCAGCCAATGTTAGTTTGTTCTCAGATAAGATTAATCCACTGCTCTTACAATGACAATTTAATAAACATGTGTAGAACTATATGTGCATAAATTGTACAGTAAGCCCGTAATTTGTTGTGGAAATAAAGAGGTAAACAAATAACTCATAGAGAAGTGATTAAATGATTATTATGAACTAGGTCATTTTATTATCTAATTGAAAACAATCAGAATAGTTCAAAAAAATATATAAAAGCTGCATTTAAAGGCACCAGAGAGCTACAGAGGTATCAGAGAAGAAAAGAAAGAATTTCTGAGGAAAAATGAAATTAGTTTGACTTCCAGTTATTCCTACATTTTTCATATGCAAAAAGTCACACATAGTAATTAGTCATACAATGGAGTGCAAAAATTATGATTAAAAATAGCAACACAATGCAACATAAGATCCAAGTAAATGAGAAAAGAGACATAGATCAGCATCTTCAGAAATCTGAATGAAATCAGATTAATATATTTGATGAAGTTAAAGATTAAGATTGAATATTTCAAGAGAGAATGAGAAATGCGAAAGATAAATGAAAGATAATTATGTACCAAAAAATACAGCTGAACATGAGAACTAACTGCATGAATTTAGCAGTAGATATTAGTGAATAAAGATTTAGATAACAGTGACATAAGTAAAGAATACAACTAGAATGGAGAGAGAGGATAGAAAGGGAGGCAAGAAAAGGGAGGAAAGAACAAAGAGTATACAGGTTCAAAGTCCAGCCTGACCCAATGCAAGTTCTGAGAAACAGACTTTTATATGTCCACACAAGTTATTCATGAAGAGCTGTCCCAGACAAAGGGAGTGGTAGGTGGGGTATGAAAACGCCCACTCCAGGTATGCACAGAAGCGAAACAGCTCCATAGCCTGAGGGTTGTCTTTGATTTAGAGTCACAGGTTCAAGCTATTCAAAGCAAAAATCCATGGAAACTTGGTGAGAGGAGCATGGGGCCAATGCAAGGGAAACTTAGGCAAGTAGATGAAACACTAACAAGGTTTACTAAAAATGAATTTCATCTTGAAAAGGAAAAGAAGGATTAAGTCATGCAGACCATCAAAATAGAGAGGATCAATCTTGATTTAATCTAAATAAAGAAGCAATTGACTGGATGAAAGCAAAGGTTTAGAGGTGAGGATGACTGGCAGATAATGGGAATACTCCCAGTTTGGTAAATCATATGAAAGAACATTTAATAGAGCTCCTGAAATTCTTGAGTATACCTGGGGTGAAAGCATCTCCTTCATTCCTATATTCTGTTTCCCTAAACTCTGTACCTGCAACTATTGAGATACAATATATATGGGAAATGTGAGAATACTTTATATATAATAAACATATATCTATATATAGGTATATATACATATATGTGTGTATATATAGGTATATATACATATGTGTGTATATATAGGTGTGTATATATGTGTGTGTATATATAGGCATATATATACATATGTGTGTGTATATATAGGCGTATATATACATATGTGTGTGTATATAGTTGTATATATACATATGTGTATGTATATACATGTATATCAAGTTTTTAATAGCCTCTCCAGGTATCTTTGAGGGAAAGAGAATAAATCAGTTAACACAAAACCAAAACCTAGGTTAACGCATAAGATCAGCTAATCAAAAAACTGCATTAGGGAATGTTTAATCAAAGAAAATAGTTCTTGCTCTCAGGTGATACATATCATTGTACAACCAGGAAGACAATTTGCATTGTAATGAATAAATGCATACATTTAAAAATACTGAATAGTGATATAAAAATGAAAGAATAAAACAGGAAATGTGATAGAAATGCCTAAAAGAGAATGTTCAGATCAGTATGGCTTGTGACTGCACAGAGAACTCTTTCTCTTTTGTAGCTCCCCTATCTTGATTCCTACTCATTTTCATAACCTTGATCTTTTAGCCTTCGAGTGCAGGAGCTTCCTAGTATCTTTATGATAAATTCTTGTCCTTGCAGCCAAAATACCTTAAAACAATCTTGGTCAAAAAGGTAGCACAATTTAAAAATGCAATAAATAGATAATGATGAGAGTAATGTGTTACATATATGAAAGTGTAAGATTTGGTTTATGTAGCTCCAAAAGCAAATGTAATATTTGTATGTTTGTGTATTATGAATTAAATTATGCTATCTGGAAATAATAAAATCACAAGAAATAACATTTTTAAAAAGGAAGCATACATGGTAAATTATAAATAAATTCAAAACTACAAAAGAAGAAACTTGTTTAGAAAAATGTTAGGTAGCCTGATACAATTTATAAAATAAAAACAATAATGCTAGAAATAGGTACATATAAAAATAAGTTAACAAAATCATAACAGAATATTTTATCCAACATTTTCAAAGTGTATAACAGATTGACATCAGCAATAATGTCTGTCATGCACGTCCGTGTGAAGAGACCACCAAACAGGCTTTGTGTGAGCAACATGGCTGTTTATTTCACCTGGGTGCAGGCGGGCTGAGTCTGAAAAGAGAGTCAGTGAAGGGAGATAAGGGTGGGGCCGTTTTATAGGATTTGGGTAGGTAAAGGAAAATTACAGTCAAAGGGGGGTTGTTCTCTGGCGGGCAGGAGCGGGGGTCACAAGGTGCTCAGTGGGGGAGTTTTTGAGTCAGGATGAGCCAGGAAAAGGAATTTCACAAGAAAATATCATCGCTTAAGGCAAGGACCGGTCATTTTCACTTCTTTTGTGGTGGAATGTCATCGGTTAAGGTGAGGCAGAGCATTTGCACTTCTTTTGTGATTCTTCAGTTACTTCAGGCCATCTGGGCTTATATGTGCAAGTCACAGGCGATTCGATGGCTTGGCTTAGGCTCAGAGGCCTGACAATATCAGAGTAAGAAGCTCCAATAATTCTCTTCTCCAAAAAGAGAGCAAGAAAATTAGCATATGTTGGGAGCAAGGCCCCCAAAGTCTGGCCATAAACTGGCCCCAAAACTGGCCATAAATAAAATCTTTGCAGCAATGTAACATTGTCCATAATGTACAATGTAACATGTCCATAATGGCCTTAACGCCCAAGCTGGAAGGTTGTGGGTTTACGGGAATGAGGGCAAGGAACACCTGGCCCGCCCAGGGCGGAAAACCACTTAAAGGCATTCTTCAGCCACAAACAAAAACCGGAGTGATCTGTGTCTTAAGGGCGTGTTCCTGCTGCAATTAATTTGGCCCATCCCTTCCTTGCCCTTAAGGGATATTTTTAGTTAATTTAATATCTATAGATACAATGCTAATGACTGGTTTGCTGTTAATAAATATGTGGGTAAATCTCTGTTCAGGGCTCTCAGCTCTGAAGGCTGTGAGATCCCTGATTCCCCACTTCACATCTCTATATTTCTGTGTGTGTTTCTTTAATTCCTCTAGCTCCTCTGGGTTAGGGTATCCCCCACCGAGCTGGTCTCGGCAAGCTGTGTGTGTGTGTGTGTGTGTGTGTGTGTGTGTGTGTGTGTGTACCAACCTTTTGAGAATTTAGGGGTGAGGATAACTGGAGATAATGGCCTGATCACATTTACTTAAAAAAATAACAGTGGGTTTGTGGCATTTTAATTTGCCCTATTCTCAGTACTCCTTCCCCAACTCTATTGTTACCTTGAAAACCAAAAGTCTGAATTTATGGTAAAAACCAGCTGCACAGCAACCACTGATATGACGAGGGACACAGATTGGCGTTGAAATTCCTTCATAGCTGTATTCTCAGATAATTTTCATTATTTTACCTTTCTGGTAGTTCCCTGGAAGATTCCACATGCAAAATTGCCTTTATTTGAACAGATTCAGATCTTACCAAATGTAAATATCCTTATTCCTGGGATCCTTCGCCAAAAACAATCAGAGGGAAAATAACACTGTAGCTGCCTAGTGGCCTGATGTGATGGATAATAGTCAGGGGAAAAGACAGGCTAATCATAAGCTTTACAAGGAAAATCTAGGGGAATATGTCAGGCCTCTGAGCCCAAGCTGAGACATCATACCCCCTGTGACCTGCACGCATACATCCGGATGACCTGAAGCAACTGAAGAACTGCAAAAGATGACATGCCACCATTGTGATCTGTTCCTGCCCCACCCTAACTGATCAATTGACCTTATGACAATACACACCCCTCCCCGCCCTTGTGATAATGTACTTTGTGATATTTCCCCGCCCTTAAGAAAGTACTTTGTAATATTCTCCCCACCCTTGAGAATGTACTTTGTGAGATCCACCCGCTGCCCACAAAAAATTGCTCCCCAAACCTATAAGAACTAATGATAATTCCACCACCCTTTGCTGACTCCTTTCTCAGACTCAGCCCGCCAGGCACCCAGGTGAAATAAACAGCCTTGTTGCTCACACAAACCCTGTTTGGTGGACTCTCTTCACACAGGCGTGCGTGAGAGAAGAGATGTCCACAGAGGGTTTTAAAATGCTCCAACATATTCCTGGGAATGTATAAAGCCACATGCACACGACTAACTTGTGTACATGTCAATGTTGTGTGCATAAGCAGAAAAGACTTGAGAACACCGTAAGCTCTCACCTGACTATGACATTCTGCACAAGCAAGAAATAAAGGCTAGGACAGAGTGGTAAGCTGCTTGAGTGAGTGCTGAGGGTACATCCTAAAGTGCACAAAAAGACTTATGGAATGAAGAGTAGACATTGATTTCAAGTGTTTAAGGGAAACCCTGTCCAATCATTAGAAGATTACTAAAGAAATCCAAGAGCTTTCAGTGGCCACTTACAACAGAGAATACGCACTTTGCAGGATTCATTCATTAAAGTCACTAAACAAAAAACACAAACAGGAGTGAAAACACTCTTCATAGATGGGAAAACCTGACTAACAGAGTTGTCACATTATATTACTTAAAATGTCCAATTTTTAAGCAAAATTTACAAGATATAAAAATAAATGTGACCTCTGGACAGAAATAATATATATGTAAAAATAACGTATGATATTATATAATAATTATATAATATATTAACGATATATTAACAATATATTATATTATTCATATATTAAAGAATATAGTAATTGTCATGTGCATCCGTGTGAAGAGACCACCAAACAGGCTTTGTGTGAGCAACATGGCTGTTTATTTCACCTGGGTGCAGGCGGGCTGAGTCTGAAGAGAGAGTCAGCGAAGGGAGATAAGGGTATGGCCATTTTATAGGATTTGGGTAGGTTAAGGAAAATTACAGTCAAAGGGGGGTTGTTCTCTGGCAGGCAGGAGTGGGGGTCACAAAGTGCTCAGTGGGGGAGCTTTTTGAGCCAGGATGAGCCAGGAAAAGGAATTTCACAAGATAATATCATCGCTTAAGGCAAGGACTGGCGATTTTCACTTTTGTGGTGGAATGTCATGGGTTAAGGTGAGGCAGGGCATTTGCACTTCTTTTGTGATTCTTCAGTTACTTCAGGCAAGTCACAGGGGATGCGATGACTTGACTTGGGCTCAGAGGCCTGACAATAATGATATCACATTGATAATTATATATTATAACGTATTATAGAATCTAACAAGTATAACTATATTGTCCCATTATTAATATTGTACTAATAATAGATAAATATATGATGCATATTATATATATATATACACACACAGAGTCCATATAAATTCCTTCTTCTTGAAGGAAGGCCGGATATAGACTTACTAAATATGGATTTTAAATCAGCTATTTTAAGTATGTTGAGAGAACAAAAGGGTATCTAAAGATCCAAAGGAATATATGAGAACAATGTCTCACCAGATATAAAATATTAGTAAATATACAGAAATTACATAAAAAGGAAAGTCTGAGGTTACGATGATAAATTCATTAGAGAAGTGCAAGAGTAGATTTGAAAGTTTAAGCAAAATATAAGATAGATCAACGGAAATTATTCAGTCTGAGGAACAGAAAGAAAAAAATGAAAAATGAACAAAACTTCAGAGATATAGGGACAATATCAAGCGAGCAATCTTAGTCATAATGGGGGTTCCAGAATTAGAGGAGAGAGAAAAAAGGCAGAAAAATATTTGAATAAATAGTGGTTCAGAATTTCCCAGATTTGATGAAAGATTTTATCAATAAATCTAAGGCACTTTACAAATCTCAGGTAGAATTGAAAAGATATCTCATATTTATAGATGGGAAGATTTAATATCATAAAATGATGGGACTCTACAAATTGATCTGTGTATTTAACATAATTCCTATTAAAATCTCAGTTACATCTACTTATTTTTATTTTGGAGAAAATAAAATAACATTTCCTAAAATGCTTTTAAAAATACAAAGGACTCAAGATAACCTAAACAACCTGAAAAATAATAACAAACTTAGAAGACTTACTCTTAGCAATTTAATAACTAACATCCAGCTATACTAACCCAAGATTTGTGGTACTGACATATGAGTAGACATAGAGATCAATGGAGTAGAAGTGAAATTCCAGCAGTCATTCTATAAATTTATGGTCAGTTGATTTTCTATAAGGGAACCAAGACAATAGAATAGAGAAAATACCAGGCTTTTAAGCAAATTGTCCCAGTGTAAGTGGATGCCTACCTGAAAAAGAAAAAAGTTAGTCTCCTACCTCATACCATATGCAAAATTAACTCAAATTAACAACACTTAAATGTAAGAGGTAAAACTAAAACTCTGACAAGAAAGCATAGTGTAAATTTTCATGATCTTGGACTTGGTCATAGTCTTTTGTGACAGCAAAAACACGTTAACCAAAGAAACAACAAAAATAAACATTTTAAACTGAACACTTATGTTAGAATAATCTCATCAATTAAATGAAATGTCATCTCAGTGAATAGGAAAAAAAAATTTGGTAAATCATATACTTTACAAAGGTGTGGTATGCAGAAGATATAAAGAAATTTTATAATGCAAAACAACAACAAAATGAACAACCCAATTTAAAAAGTGACCAAAATATTTTAATGGACAATTTTACAAAGAAGATGTACAAATGACCAATACACATATAACAATCTCTGACCATCATTAGTCATCTGGGAATGCAAATTAAAACACAATCACACACCATTTTGCACCAGTAATCAGGCTATAGTTACAAAGAAAGACAGATAATTTACAAGTGTTAGCAAAACTACTGCAAAATTAGAACCTTCATGCATTTCTAGTGGTAAGTAAAATGATACAGTTGCTTTGGAAAACTTTCTAGTATCCCAGAAAGTCCCAGATAGTCTGATTCTGCATGTAAGAAACCCACAAGTCATCAATCCCATGCTCACAATAGGAAAAACAACAAACAAACTTAAAAACTGAATATCAGAAACTCTTCTCGGATCATCAGATAATTGAAATTACAGAAAAATTACTCTCCCCTCAAAGTGGGGAGATAGATAGGCAGATACAGAAAATCATATTTACAAAAGCAAAAGCCCAGGACAGAAAACACTGCTGGAGCTATACTCAGGGTAGAAAAACTTAAACTAAAGGGCCTCCTCACAGGAGGCCCGGTGAGGACAAACTTGATTATTAAAAACCCCCAAGAGCCTAGTCTTGGGAGGGCATAGGTACGGCCCACACTTGAGAGGGTTTTACTTCCAGGAACTGTACCAGATACTTACAATTTAGATTGAGAAAGAAAAAAGAAATACAAACAAACAAACAAATGAAAACCTTCCAGTTCCTACAGGAGAAAAGGAAATATAGCCACTATGAAATATACCTGGAACATTTTATTCTTCTTAACAAGATCTGCCCTCCAGAGAAACTATTTTACCAAGAAAAACTACTGGGCTTTACAAAGCCCAATTGACTGAGACTTTACCAGAACCTCAATGACTAGGTTAAGGGAAATAACCAACTCCAGTTTTCTCTAGGGCTCCTACTTGATCTAAAAGGAAAAATATTCACCCAAATGAGACACAGTTGTGAAGCTCACAACCCCGGGGCACAGGCATACTAAAAAGACTAACACCTAATCGGAGGACTGTAGAATGTTTCCCCTTTGCCACACCTTAACACCATATCAAAATGTCTCCTGTATAACAACAGGGAGTTACAATGGAAAAAGAGTTGCAGACCTCAGGCCTTACTTAAAAAGGGACAAAAATAAAGGGACAAAAATAAAGACACAAAGGAAAATTTTAGTCTCTGACACATCCAGCAACAACAAATAGTAAACACCTAGGCAGATAAACATAAAACCTCCTACTAAAGACTTATTAGGCCGGGCGCAGTGGCTCAAGTTTGTAATCCCAGCACTTTGGGAGGCCGAGACCGGTGGATCACGAGGTCAGGAGATCGACACCATCCTGGCTAACATGGTGAAACCCCGTCTCTACTAAAAAATACAAAAAAAAAAAAAAAAAACCTAGCCGGGGGAAGTGGCGGGCGCCTGTAGTCCGAGCTACTCGGGAGGCTGAGGCAGGAGAATGGCATAAACCTGGGAGGCGGAGCTTGCAGTGAGCTGAGATCCGGCCACTGCACTCCAGCCTGGGCGACAGAGCCAGACTCCGTCTCAGACTTATTAAACTCAGTTTTTGCTAAATACAGTATATCATGTCCAACATTCAACAAAAAATTCACAGGGCATAATAAAAGAAAAACACCATTTGGAGACAAAAAAAAAAAAAAAAGTGAGGACAAGAATCACTCAGATATGGCAGTAACTTTTTAAAGAAAATTTAAACATAAGGTAAAAATATGACTTGTCAATACCACTCCACATTATATACCCCAAAACTTAAAACTATATATTCACAAAAGTTTATATGTGTGAATTCTTGAAGATGCGTTATTCTTATAGCCAAAGAGTGGAGAAAACCCAAATATTCATCAATGGATGTATTGATAAAATTTCATATATCCATGTGATATTATACTGTCATAATAAAGTACTAATTCATACTACAACATAATAAACCACAAAAGTATTAGTAAAGCAAAGCACACTGATAGATCACAGATTGTATAATTGTGATTCAGTTTTTTAGAAACGTTCATAATTGACAAATTCACAGAGATAAAAGGTAGATTAGTGTTTGCCATTGACTGAAGGAAGAGGAAACAGGAGTTACTGCTAAAAGCTATGAGGTTTCTTTTGGGGTGATGAAAACATTCTAAAATTATACAATGTAATGGTTACATGTTTTACTAAATATTCTAAAAAGCACTTAATTTTATACTTTAAAAGCTTGAAATATTAAAATAAAATAAAGTAATTGTTGTTTTGGACATTGAATTTTAAATCATTATAACTAGACTCAAACATATCTTTATTAATCAGAATTAGAACCATTACAGTCAACACATTTTTGTCAATGAGAAATGACTTTGTTTATTCCTGTAGCATAAAAACACATGCTTCGGGATTTGACAAACTCTTGGAAAGCATTTTCTGCACCTTTGCTGGTTGTGGAAGCATTTTCTCCACAAACGTTGTCCAGATACTTGAAGAAGTGGTAGTTGGTTGACAAGAAGTCAGGGGAATATAGAAGATGAGGCAAAACTTTGTAGCCTAATTCATTCAACTTTTGAAGCATTAGCTGTGCAACATGCGGTCAGGCGTTGTGGAGAAGAGTTGGGCCTTTTCTGTTGATCAATGCTGGATGCAGGCATTGCAGTTTTCCATGCATCTTTAAGAAAACTGTAGTCGATCTGACTGGTAGTAGGTCACCAAACAGTGACCATTACCTTTTTATTGGTGTGAGTTGGCTTTGGGAAGTGCTTAGAAGCTTCTTCTTGGTCTAAACACTGAGCTGGTTATTGCTGGTTGTCATATAAAATCCATTTTTCATCACACGTCACAATCCAGTCAAGAAATGGTTTATTGTTTGGGGGTACAATAAGAAAAGACAACACTGAAAATGTCAATTTTTAAAATTTTTGCTCAGCTCATGAAGGACCCACTCATTGAGCTTTTCCACCTTTCCAGTTTGCTTCAAATGCCGAATGACTGTATGGTTGATGTTACTTGGCAACTTTCATGTAGTTGTAAGAGTATTAGCTTTGATAATTGCTCTCAATTGGTCATTGTCAGCTTCCAATGGCTGGCAACTAAGCCCCTCATCTTCAAGGCTTTCATCTCCTTTGCAAAACATCTTGAGTCACCACTGTTTGTTAGCAGTTCCTGGGGCAAATGCGTTGTTGATGTTGCCAGCTGGCTCTGCTGCATTATGACCCATTTTGAACTCGAATAAGAAAATAGCTCAAATTTGTTTTTTGTCTAACATCATTTCCATGGTCTAAAATAAACAACAAGTAAAAAGTCATTAGAAAAACAATCACAAAGTGCACATTAAAATGATGTATAACATAACCACATTTCACAATTTCAACAATGTGAAAACCACATTACTTTTGCACCAAACTAATAAGACTCATATAGTAAACTGGATGATATACATAATTTACTGGTAATAAAATATCTGAGAACGTATTATAATACTATGTATAGTAATATCTACTATAACAGGAATCTCTTAGGGACAAAACTACTTTCTCAGTAATTAAACATACCTTACTACTGACTAGATAATGACATGAATAATGTTATTGTAACCAAGGATCCCTGTTATTCCAAGAGAGAGTTTATTTTTCTCTCTCTTCTTTTCTCTTTCCTCCATTTCCCCACTTCCTACTTGCCTCTTTAGAAGTGTAACTATAGCCTTTTACCTCATCTTCCCCAGCCACCCCTTCAGGACAAGTTCATCTAATAGTATGCTTAGAAGCTCCAGAATGGAATTATCACCCACCAGGAAGATGTCTCAAGAGACAACAGTCAATCTACAACCCAAAGAATACCTGCTAGAGTTTCCAGCTGCCTTTACAATCTATTTCTGCCAGTGAGGATGGCAACTGAACTGCCTGGTAGATGAGGCACTGAAGAATCCCCACGTTCTAACTTCTGCCCCTGCATCAGCCTACCTTTAAAAGCACCTGCTTTCTGCTCCAAAAAGGAAGCAGTACCCTTAAGGCAGGAGGTCTGTACTTATTCCCGTAGCTTTAGAACTAAGCAATGTACTTATTCTTGCTTTAGAATAAAAAGTCACTTTCTTCATACCTGACCTCACTCTTGTTAATTAGACTCTGCAAGTGGTGAACGACTGAACCTGAATTTTGATTTCAAATTTGGTGGCCTATACGGGGAAAACACAGGGTGCTCTGGGTGAGCTGACACCTGACAGCTGGATTTTGCTACCAGGCAAGACCTGTGCAGCTGCTAAAACCAATTTATTTTGGGGGGAGCCTTCCTTTTTGCTTCCTGGTATGATGTCTGCTGCTTTCAGAGCTTCACTGGTACAAATAAAGTGATCTGTGAAAACGCCGGCAAATTTTGGAACTGATGTTACTTGGAGTGCACCTGACTACCCTCTGCTTCTTTCAAGGTGTCACTGGGGCCCTGCTGTATTTAAGACTTGTCTGCTAGTGATACCATTTGAACATTTTATGCATCTGTATTTGTTTGTATGTGCAGCACCATGGGAGATTTGCCTGGCTTGGACTCAGCTATCCATAGAGCCATTCAGAACTGGAAAGGAAAATTCAGGACCTAATTCAACCCCTTTAATTCAGGACTCATTTGGAAGAGCACTGTTTGCATGTGTGAGTGCATGACTTGGTGTATGGGCCCTGATTTTTTTCTTTCCTCTCTACATCCAATCTCATCTTTCTATCTTCAGAGAGTCACCTACCGCTTTACTCCTAGCTTCTTACTCCCTCTGGCTGAAAACGACTCACCTTGACCAGTGACTTGAAGAGGTGGGAGAGACTCATCCAGCACCATGATAGACATGGAGTGCTGAGGCTCTTCCTAATGGGAGATAAACAAGGGTGGTGAGAGTATCAACCCTGTGCTGTGTAGTGGCTAGAAAGCTCTTTAACTCCCTTTCTTTCACTTAACTATTTCCTCTCTTTTTTTTTCCCTTCCCTCTCTCTGATGCCATATCTGTAAAATATGGCAGCTATGCAGAGGCTTGCTTATCTTCCTCTATTTTATTTTCTGTCTGATTTAACGATTCTATTTCTTTTCTACTGGTATTAAGATAAAAATAACTATTTGGATCCAATCTTTTTTATAAAGTGATGAGTTTTTATTGACATCTAGACTCTATGGCTAGAGTTCTGAAATAAAAGCTAAAAAATATTTATCTGAGCATGTGTGGGTGTATTTATGAAAACATTCATATATTTGTTAGGTGCTGTGGCCCAATGTACCAAACTGGCTTAATTAAGGAGTATGCATAAATCAAGTCAAATGGTTCCCATGTTCATGTGACTTAAGTAAAATCTTAAATAAATAAGCTGGCTTCAAAATTATTGGTAAAATAATATTAGAAATGTCTTGAGAATTGTCAACACACTTTTCAAAATTTATTGATCAAGTGGTTTCGTATTTATCTCTGCCAGATATTGTAACATGTTAAAATTTGGCGTAAGAGTTATAAAACCATAAACACAGCAAAACAGAATGATCTGAGTTTGTATGATATTGATAAATAAGACATTTAATATTAGTTCCATGAAAAAAGCTAAATCTGAATTATTAACAAAATGCCCGTATGTTTAAGGTTCTTACTTAGATATACACAAAATATTTACTAATAGCCACATTTACCTAATATCTTTTTTCAAAGGTAATCAAAATTAATGGATAAACATTGGAAAATTTGGTACGTATAAATGAAATTAATGCTAGTTGGTAAAAGTTTTGCTTATTTATTTATTAATTTTCGAGACAGAATTTCACTGTGTCATACAGGCTGAAGTACAACATCATGATCTCAGCTCACTGCAACCTCCGCCTCCCCAGTTCAAGTGGTCCTGCTGCCTTAGCCCCCCAAGTAGCTGGGACTACAGGCCCTCATCACCGTGCCCAGCTAAACTTTTTTTTGTATTTTTTATAGAGATGGGGTTTTGTCATGTTGCCCAGGCTGGTCTCAAACTACTAAACTTAAGTAATTCACCTGCATTGGTCTACCAAGGTGTACTTTAAAATCTTAAAATCATTTTGCATGCTTATTTGTTGTCTGGGTCATTTTCAATTAAGAAAGGGTTATTGTATGTGCAAAATGTTCCAAAAATTGTGAAATGGTTCTAATCTATAAAATGCTAATATCTTAAAAGGAGTTCAGAATTTTTTGCTTTCTTGGTTTATATAAAGTGTGCAAAAAAGCATACATTCTTATTGAGAAAAAGAATAATTTTGTCTAATTGAAAAGCCAGAAATATTGGTCATTTCTTCTAGGTAAATGAGGTATCAAAATATTCTTCTTTTAAGAACTCTGTAGTTAGAAATCGACTTAGTTAAAGCTGATGTCTGAGGTATATGTTGGTACAAATACTGTTTTAAAGCCCCTATTCACTTTCTAAAAACATCACAGTCAACAGAATTCTGATTCTTTGTTTACTGTCTGTTTCTCCTTCTTCTTGTATCTAATCTTTTAGCACCCTACCAGTTCCACATCTGTCTGTCTGTGTATTTCTGTCGTATGTGATATTTCACTACCTAAATATATGAAAGAGCTCTAATTAGTTGACTTAAAAAAATAGAAACCTAAAACAAACATGTTTTCAGAAAAATAGAAACATTAATGCCTTTAGGTCACATGACTCTAATAATCCTTGAAAAATAAAGATAGCTTAAAGGTTATTGACAAAGTAAAATAAAAATGTCTTCAAAATTTAGATATTTGGTCTAAATTAGGCAGATCAGATACTGTTTGCTAGATGCCTTAAGGCCATAAACTGCTTCTATGACCTTTAATGATCATTTGACTTGTCTATTTTACAGTCGTTAGATTCTAGGAAAGGACTGGAGACATATGGAGTTAGCCAGGACCCCTGGCTAGGCTGAGAAAAGTCAGACAGTGTCTGCCACTCTGTCCTTGTCCTGGAATCTACAATCTGGTATATGGTTAAAATAGCTTATATCCCAGGTTTTCCAGCAAAAACAAAGGTTGCCAATAGTCAACAACAAAGTAACCCGTAATGGAGACTACTGGAGAAACAGTTTTACATGCAAGATGTATAAGGAAAGTAGAATATGTTTTTGGTAAAGGGTTATAAGAAGGCATGGACGTATGATTACTGTTAAAGATAATGTAATTTTGTTTATTTCAGAATGTTTTAAGGGTTTTCCTAAGCTAGAAGAGTAATACGACAAAGCTAAAGGTTTAAACAAGTTGTAAATGTTTTTAAAAGATTAATCTTTTACAAGAAATTTCGTGAGTATGAACAAGTTGGCTAAAATTTGAAGTAAGTTATCTTTTTTAGATTAAATATTAGAATAAAAGCACACTGAACACCCAAGAGAAGGGCAGATCAAGATAGTGGAAATACAAGGCTCCACGGACAGATCATCCATCCTCCCATCCCCCGGCAAGGACACCATTGTTAATTGTGAAACATTGTGACACATTGTCAATTCTTTTATTTTTCATAGTCTAGAAAAATCTTTCTCTTTTGAACTATTTGAAACTTTTAACAATTGGGTACAGTACACTCTTGTGAGCAAACTTTGGAGCATATTTCTTTCTTGCTACCTGATTTCCCCAGAATTTGAAAATTATCCATAACTATATTTATTTTATGGCAGTATAGTTATTTGTATAAGTTAATGCATTAAGAGTCTGTTTTCTTTCATAACAGGATTCCATTGGAGACACTGGTTATTTTAGCAAGGCTTTGACTTGAATGACATACTTTTTGATATAAACAGACTGCTTTCAGGGATCAAAGTTGACTTGCAGTGTCAATTAATGTCCTTTGGGAAGAACTTGCCTCACACTTTGTCTACATGGTCTTTGTACAGGGTTTCCTGAACTTTGGTAAGTAAAGGATGTCACTTTCTGACAGTCCCAGCAACCACGTTGTCTTAGAATCTCAAGAGGAGAGGAATATATTCAATCCATACAAGTGTTTGCAGGCACAGATAAATCCATGGCTGGGCTAAAGGCTTAAGAATTCTAATGAGAGATTCCTCATGGAACAAAGTTCTGACAAAGCCAATTTTAAAAACAGCCTATATGACAAATAATTATTCTTTTTGCATTTTATGAAAATAAAATGCCAAGTATATTTTAGGCCAAGTATAATTCAAGTAAAACTTATTTTGCAAATTTATTTTGCAAATAAATTTATCCTACTATGATTTGTCTTTAGTAAAAATGGGAATTAGAGAGAAAAAATTAAGTTTCAGAAAAAAAGTATCATACTCCTGTTGTTAGATTCTAGCCTTGTTCATCATTTTTTGGTGTTTTTTAATCTTTTTGCATTGTGAACTAAGCCTGAATTCTATTTGAGCCTATGAGTTCCTAAGCTAACACTTTTAAGTTCTTCTTCCACTTATCTGATTTGGACTTAATGAAATTACTACTACATTATTCCTTGTAGCATAGGCGAGACAAATGTTTCAGGCTCCCACCACCTTCTTCCTCTGTAACTAAATATGCTTTGAGTCTAACATCTGGATCAGTTGTGGCCAATATTAACATTTGTTTTCTTCTTCTTTCATAGAAATCCCTCTTACTAAAAATCTGTTTGCTTTCATCAGATGCAAAGGCCTAGCCCACCAGCAATGCCATCTCCTGTATGAGACAGCTATTTAACTAAACTGATCTGGTCTCAACAACTAGACAGGTTTGGTGACCACTTTCCTGAGTATTCATAGCTTTTACTGTAATCTGTTAAATATATCTTTAGCCACCTGTCATTCTATCAGGTTGGAGTCAGCTATGGGGAACCTGCATGATATGTTTAAGCAATGAAGTCTAACTGCTATGTATACATCTGATATAATTCAGGAAATGTCTCAGACAGCTCTGTGAGATATGCTCCAACAGATCAAAGCAAAGCTATGTCTGTTCCCAAATTGTCACTAGATCAATGGTTAGCATCCTGATTTGGGCCTGCATATTCACTTCAGTGTCTTGTCTACTGGGCAGTCAAGTTGGTGTCTTCATTGGCAGAAATAGGTCAGAAAGGTGGCTGAAAACTCTAATGAGCATACTTTGAGTTGTAGGTCAACTTTCATTTATTGAGGCAACTTCTTGATGAGGGAGAGTTCCATTCTGGAGCTTCTTATTTTATTTTATTTTTATTTAGTTTTATTTTTTTTTTGAGATAGAGTCTCACTCTGTGGCCCAGGCTGGAGTGCAATGGCACAATCTCAGATCACTGCAACCTCTGACTCCTGGGCTCAAGCGATTTTCCTGCCTCAGCCTCTCTAGTAGCTGGGATTACAGGCATGCACCACCACACCTGGCTAATTTTTGTATTTTTAGTTGAGATGGAGTTTCACCATGTTGCCCAGGCTGGTCTTGAACTCCTGACCTCAGGTGATCCACTTCTCTTGTCCTCCCGAAGTGCTGGGATTGCAGGCATGATCCACTGCGTCTAGCTTATTCTGGAGCTTGTAAGCACATAGTGAAATGAACTTACCCTGTCGGAGTGCCTGTTGAAGAAGTGTTAAAAGACTGTAATTCATATTTAAAGAGCTAAGTAGGAAGTGAGAAAAAGAAGAAAAGAGAAAAGAAGAGAGGGAAAAAGCTAAACTATCGCTTAGAAAAATAGGGGTACTCAGTTGCATTCCTAGATTAAATTACTGAATCTATAAGAATGTATTTCTTTCCATACCAAACTCTGAAATATAAAGAACAAAGAACACAACCAAATTAGATCTAGATTTATAAACAATAATTGACAACCTATTCTTAAATGTATTTGAGATAGGACAGACCTACACACAGCTTGTCAATTTTTATATTGTGAATGTTAAGCTAAAATATGGAGTAAAGTAAACATAAACAAACATGATACCAGCTGCATAAGTGAAGAATAGTTGGAATAAACACCTGCGCGTAAAAGAAAAATTAAAAATCTAACAGAAGGAATATGTAGACTATTTTTGTACTTCATGGATTGAATAGTTTTCTCCTACTATTTCAAAATTCAAACCAGATAGTGAAAAAAATAACGATTTTATTACACCAATATGTATCATTTCCGTTCAAAAAGGCATAGTTTTCAAAACTGATCAATGACAGATTTGAGCTGATACCTTGCAGTGTATTAAGATGACAAGGCATATGTATCTAGAATAGTCTTAATTATGCAATTAATAACTATTTTCATTAGTATAGAGTTAGTATATAGTATATTAGTACATTAGTATACATTAGTATATAGTATATAGTACACGGTAAATGTTTGACATACTTTTTATGTACAAGAAACAATTACAAATTTGCTTCAAAGAGACAGGGAATGTGATCCAAAATTGAACAAAGTTTTGCAAAACAAGGAGACCAATTAGATACTCAAATTGACTAGGAGTCAGAAAAGTATAAGTTGAAACAATCTTGAGACACCATTCTATGCTCCTCAGATTAGCCAAATTTAGAAAGTTGAAATATTCCAATTTACAATGAGCATGGGGAACCAGAAGCTCACATATATGGCAAGCGGGAGTGTAAAATTAATAAAATTCTCTCACTTTGTGACATTTAATAGGCTTTTACCCTATGACCCAGCCAGTAATCATGTGCCAAAGCATTTAATCCCTGAGAAAATTTCACAATTTTGGAGGAAAAATAGATACCTTTGCATCAAGATGGTAATAACTATAAAAATATTGTGTATGTCTTTATACAATATTCTGCAATAAGAGAAGCAATAAATTAGATGTGCATAGAACAACATAGATACATCTTTTAAAATAGTGTAAGTTTTGAAATAACATAGAACAGAAAATGGTGTGTAGTATAACATTCAAGAAAGCTAAAAACACTTGCATACAAACTATTCTTATTTTAAAAGTGTTTATTCAAAGACATATATCAAACATTAAAGTGTGTATATGTACAGATAAAGGGGGAAATGAAACAGTTATCAAGAATAAATTGGGGAGTGGGCAACAAACAATGGCTAAATAGGAAGTCCTTGATAAGATCGATGGTGAAAAAGCATGTTGAAAACTCAGGAGAAATATCATAAGAAATGTCCGCAGGATAAATGAAGAAAGGAAGGGGTGGAGTAAAAAAGAGAGGGATGGAAAAAGAGGAAGAGTCTACAATTTGTTGTTAGTTATGTCTTTCAATTTCCTTACTATCTTTTCACACTATTCCTCAGAGCGTAGGATTTTGACTCCATCAAACGTGTTTTAGAAACATGCTTTACATCTTTAAAGTTCTTAGTCTACTAAGTCCTTTAAAACTTCAGATGCGCATAAAAGTCTTTTAGCCTTTAATTTGAGAAAAGCAAAGGAATATTTCACTTACATAGGAACAATATAAAATCCTTAGTGAAATGCAGGCTTTCTTAAATTCAGCATATACTCCTAATTTCCTGAAAACTATGTTGAGTTAACTTAGTATGTCCCATTCCCACTTTTATCTCTAAAGTGATAGACAAAGTAAATTATAAAAATAACTAAAAAGCAGAAGTTTGGACCTCATAATTTACAATCTAAATCGATCATTAAACATATCTTAATGAAATTATTTATTCCTTTAGCTGTTCACCTTACTAAATAAATACAGATTTTATAGTAATAAAATACAAGTATAAATCATTGAATAAGTACATAAAGCAACAGATAAAAATAAAACTGAGTAACTATCACTTGTAACCAAAAGTGGATATTTCAATCATTTTTAAATTAATTTTTAAGTTGACTGCATCACAAATTGGTGTTTTCTCCAGATCAGCAGTGATAAATTAGAGGCTGAAATATCTATTCAACCTTCTGTTTAATTCTAGTATTTTAAAAAAACTTTTATCTAAGAAGATTGTTCTTACATTAGGATAAGAATTCTACGGTGGCGGGCGCCTGTAGTCCCAGCTACTCAGGAGGCTGAGGCAGGAGAATGGCGTAGACCCGGGAGGCGGAGCTTGCAGCGAGCCGAGATCGCGCCACTGCACTCCAGCCTGGGCAACAGCGTGAGACTCCGTCTCAAAAAAAAAAAAAAAAAAAAAAAGAATTCTAAAGAACAAGAAGAGCGAATGTAGTATGTTACATCAGAATAGCCTTTTTTTTTGGAATTTGTAGATGCATATTATGTATAGTTTTATATTTTGATAAATAGTACCTTTTCCCCTAAAGTTTGCCATGAGTTCCAAAATGAAGAGACTGAATACTTTTTTTTTTTTATTCTTGCATGTTTGTATAGGTAGCCATACTTAAACAACTTAGGTGTGTTAGATAGAAGCTAGAAGTCCTTTCTACTCCTTATTTTCTAATTGGTTTTATTCTCTCTTATGTTTGATACAAGGTTAGAAATCATAATACTTCTAAAATTTAAAATGTTCTGGAATTTTTGAAGATTTCAATTGAAATTTAGGTTTATAGTTGTTTTAACATACTCATGCAAATGTAGGTGTCTCCATTTCCTCACGTCTTATTTTTGTTTTCCAGCTAAGTTTTGTAATTTGTCATTTATTATTAGTTTTATATCTACACATTTGATAGATTCCATTGCTATTGTGAATAGGATTTAGTTAAATTTTCAATTGGCTTAAGTGTCAGTTTAAAGAATGTTCATATTATCTGTTCCTGGAAATCTTGAAATACATGTCTGAAATCACTTATGGAGTACTCTAAAGAAAAATTTTTTTTATTAACTTTAATATAGTGGCCTCTTCTGATTTTCACCATTTTTAATCAATTTTGGTACACTTACATTTTCTAGAAAAATTTTCAACTTATAGATTTTCAAATTTTGACATAGGGAATTGTATACCCTTTGATTGGAATTTATGCACTTGTATTTACACCTTTTTTGTTTGTTTTGGGGACTATTATACTTGAGAATGAATTTTTATAGTTAGAATTGGACCTCTTAAAATTTATTTCACAGTTTAGGAATTTCACAGTTTAGAATCCTTTGCCGGCCTTCACTAGAAATGACAGAATTCCTTTCCAATGTACTGAGCACTTCATCTGCTGGCACTCACAAGGATCTGATCCTTATGTGACCTGGCACTGTCTGACTGCTAAACCAGCTGGCACCCAATGGGACTTGACTAATGTCACTTTCAGTGGCATGGAAACCTGATTTTGCCTTTTCTTACTGTCACTCCTGACAACTTGAGTTTCTTCCTGAGTCTACTAGAAGGGGATCTGACACTTAATAATACAGTGAGAGTAATTCCAATATTTTATCACCTGTCAATTGCCTGAATAAGTTTCTTGAACCCAAGTTAGACGTCTTTTCTGACCGTGCATTTCTGGTCTCTCTAACAGGAACAAGAAGAATAAGTGCAAAGCTCCAAAATTCCCCAGACTGTTACTCAGAACAGGGAGGGGTAGCTGTCATTCAGAGACTTTCTGAGTTCCTAAATATTTATGTTCTTAAGGTTCTCTATACTTAGTAGGAGTGCAGAGACTTGGGAACACAGAAGTGTAGACTCTGTCGGGAGCTGTGGAATCAATTAACATCTGAATGATACAGTAGGAGAAATTGTAAAGAACTGCAAATAATCCTTCCGCACTGAAAACTGGCTGTGAGCAAAGACTTTATTGCTCTTGAATACAACAGAAGCAGCATTCTCAGGTTAAATCTCCAACTTGGTTCTCTCTCTGCCCAGTGCATAACCTTCTTGAATCAGAAAAAAATATTTAAAAAAATTAAATTAGTAATACACCTATTATTTAATTTAGTAGGATGCCATAAGAATCCTGGCAATATAGAGTACTTTATTTGAAAATCTCAAAATGGAATCATTTGTCTGAACAATTGGTTCATGGCACATGTAAGCTTTTTAAATTTAGAGAAAATTATTTAAAAAATGAAATTAAAAATTCAGTTTCTCAGTCACAACAGTTACATTTTAAACACTCAATAACTGCATGTTGCTAGAAGCTATTGTGTTAGACAGAAAAGATATCAAACATTTCCATAAAAGGTGAAAGTTGTTTTAACTAGTACTGATTATACATTTCTGAAAGTGATATTGGAGAGATGTTGAAGCCTAGGGATTCACATTTGTGTGCTTGCACACTTTAAATTTGCATACAACCTAATCGAAATGATTGTAGAATTTAACAACCACGCTAACAATGCATGAAAATGTACAATTTTCCATATTATCAAGATTGAATTTTTTAATATTTAAATAATGGAAAACAAGTTTCTTTTTACTATCTTTGTAATTGTTGATCAGTGAGTTCATCAACTTATAGTTGTTGAAATTTTCATTTTGTATTTCTTTAGTTGCTTAAATAATCTTTGTATATAATGTTTTCCTTTGAATACAGTTTTCATATGCACAGATTAACACATTAATAGGAATGCATTTACCTTCTTGACTGTATTCCCCTCTATGTACATTTTTCAGTGTTTTAATCTAGAATCAGCAGTAAATAATGTAAATATGCCATTCTCAAGTTGTCTTGACACTAGTCAATTTCCCTTCATTACAGTATTCTTTTCCACAGTACCTATGTTACTGTTTTTCTCCATATTCACCCCCAACATAGGAATCCACATAGCTTGTGTCTTAGTAGACAGGATGAGGAAATTGACCTTGAATTCCACTTCCAGTCAACTGGCACAGTTTCCAGATTCTATTTTCAAATCGGTAACAGAAGGGAAAATTGATGTGCACAGTTCCCAGTCCAATTCCCAATTTCTGGCAATTTTTCATATTCTGGCCCTGGTCTACTTTGATTAAGTGTTTTTCTGAA